>NC_067484.1:5242508-5425008 GCF_947179515.1 Apodemus sylvaticus
CCTAAACATAATAAAGGCAATATACAGTAAATCAGCAGCCAATATCAAATTAAATGGAGAGAAACTTGAAGCAATCCCACTAAAATCAGGGACAAGGATGCCCACTCATTCCCTATTTATTCATAATGTTACTAGAAGTTCTCAGTAAAGCTAGACACTAAAATGAGGTCAAAAGGATAAAAATTGGAAAGGATGATATGATAATATACATAAGCGATCCTAAAAATTCTACCAGAGAACTCCTATACTTGATAAACAACTTCAGCAAAGTGTCTGGATATAAAATTAACTCAAACAAATCAGTAACCTTTTTACTCAAATGATAAACAGGCTGAGAATGAAATTAGGGGAACAATATCCTTCACAACAGTTACAAATAATATAAAATATTTTGATGTACCTCTAACCAAGCAATTGAAAGATCTGTATGACAAGAACTTCAAGTCTATGAAGAAAGACATTGAAGAAAACATCAGAAGATAAGATTTCCCATGCTCATGGATTGGTAGGATTACAAGAAAAAATGCTTATTTTACCAAAAGGAATCTACAGATTTAATGCAATCCCCATCAAAATTCCAACTCAATTCTTCACAGAGACAGAAAGAGTAATTTTCAACTATATATGGAAACCCAAAAAACCCAGGATCGTGAAAACAATTCTCAACAATAAAAGAACTTCAGGGGTAATCCATGACCTCAAGCTGTACTAGAGAGCAGTAGTGATAAAAACAAAACAAAACATAACAATACAATATAAAACACAGTATTGGTAAAGGCAGACACGTAGATCAATGGAATCGAATTGAAGACCTAGAAATAAAACCACACACGTATGTTTACATCATTGTTGCAAAGATGACAAAATTGGACAGTGGAAAAAAGACAGCATTTTCAACAAATGGTACTGAGTGGTGGTCAGTATGTAGAAGAATGCAAATTGATCAATTTTCATCTTCTTATACAATGCTCAAGTCCAAGTGGATCAAGGACTTTCACCTAAAACCAGATACACTGAATCTAAGTGAAGAGATATTGGGAAAGAGCCTCAAATACATGGGCACCAGGGAAAATTTCCTGAAAAGGAAACACCAGTGGCCTAGGTTCTTGTAGTTGCCAGCAACTACAGGTGAACTGGAGACCTGGAAGAGAATTCTGGGGATAAACAGGGAGGTGATGAAAGAGAAATGAGTCAGGAGGTGATGAAAGAAAAATGAGTCTGACATTAGCCGATCGAGACCAATGCTTTACTAATATTTTGTCAATATATAGCCTTTAAAATAAAACCCTGCCCCCAAACTTCAAGGATAGATCCTGTCTCACAGGTCTGGGGAGGTTTCCAGGTGGGACTGCCCTGAGGCTGCCTTGATTTTCAGGTGAAAGCAGCTGTATTGTTCTCAGAAGAACAAAGGTCAGGGATAACACAAGCAGAAGGCTAGGGGCTGGTGGCCAGGAATGTTGCAGGCTGATGGAATGGGCTGGAATGCCCAGCTCAATGCTATGGGGGAAGAGACAGGTTCTAAGATCAACAATTCAGAAATAGGACCTCATAAAACTGAAAAGCATCTATCTATGAGGAAAATGACATTGTCGGTAGAATAAAATGGCAACCTACAGATTGGGGATAGATCTTTACTAACCTTACATCCAATAGAAGACTAATATCTGAAATATACAAAGAACTCAAGAAGTTAAACTCCAGAAACCCAAATAACCCAATTAAGTGGGGTATAGAACTAAACAAAAAATTTCAACTGTGGAATCTTGAATGGCTGAGAAGCACCTACAGAAATGTTTAACATCCTTAGGCATCCTGGAAATGCAAATCAAAATGTCCCAGAGATTCCACCTTTTACCAATCAGAATGTCTGAGATAAAACACTCAAGCATCAGTAGATGCTGGCAAGGATGTGCAGAAATATCCAAATTCCTCCATTGCTGGTGGGATCGAAATATGATACAACCACTCTAAAATCAGTCTGATGGTTCCTCAGAAAATTAGATAGTTCTACCTGAAGATCCAGTTCTACCACTACTGGGTATATACCCAAAAGATATTCCAGCATGTAACAAGAGCACATGTTCCTCCTGTGTTCATAGAAGCTTTATAATAGCCAGAAGTGGAAACAATGGAGATGTCCCTCAAAGAAATAATGGTACAGAAATATGGTATATTTACACAGTGGAATACTACTCAGCTATTAAAAATGCCGACTTCACAAATTTTGCAGGAAAATGGATGGAACTAGAAAATATCATCCTGAGTGAGGTAACTCAGACTCCAAAGAACATACAAGTTATGTACTCACTAATAAGTGGATACTAGCCCAAAATTTCAGAAAAAACATGATATAACTCACAGACCATATGAAACTTAAGAAGAAGGAATACACAAGTGTGGATGCTTCAGTCCCACTTAGAAGGGGCAACAAAATAATCACAGAAAGTAGAAAGAAGGATGGAGGAAGAGAGAAAGGGACCTGGATGAAAGTCAGAGGGGAAATGAAAAAACGTGGCATGATCAGGTATGGGAGGAGACAGAAGAGAAGACAGAGGGCCAAGAGAATAAATAGAAACATTCAGCGGTGTGGGATGAGGGGATGGACCACTTGAAAGTCCCAGACACCAGGATGTGAGAGGCTGCCAGGACCCAATGGGGATGACATTAGCTGAAATGCCCAACAGTGGCAAGATGGAACCTAAAGAGACCTCTTCCAGTAGATGACATGGCTCCGAGATGAGGGATGAGACCAATCCCTCATTTCAAAATTTTTGACCCGGAATTCTTCATGTCTGAAGAAAATGCAGGGACAAAAATGGAGCAATGATTGAAGGAAAGGCCGTGCAGAGACCACACTAAGTTGGGATCCATCCCATGCACAGACACCAAACCCCAACATTATTGCTGATGCCATGTCGCGCTTACAGACAGGAGCCTGGAATGACTATCTTCTGAGAGGCTCTACCAGGACCTGATTGAGACAGATGTAGATACTTCCAGCCAGCATTTGGATTGAATCTGGGGACCCCAGGGAAGAGTTAGGGGATGGACTGAAGGAGCTAAGGGTCCTGCAACTCCAAAGGAAGAACAGTATCAACTAACCAGACTATTCAGAGCTCCAAAGGACTGAGCCAACAACCAAGCAGTATACATGGGCTAGTCCAAGGACCCTGCTACATATGTAGCAGAAGACTGCCCTGTCTGGTGTCAGTGGGAGGGGATTACTTGGTCCTGTAGACACTTGATGCCCCAGAGAATGGAGAGGCTAAAGGGGTGAGGTGGGAGTGAGTGGGTGTGTGGGAGAGTGTCCTCTTAGAGGTGAAGGGAAAGTTTGATAGGGTGACAGGGTCATAAGTAGGACAACATTTGAAATTTAAACAAATAAAACAATAAAAGAAACAAACCAAAAAATAAAGGGAAGAGGGATTTACTTCAGCAGCAGAAAAGGGTTGTGAAATATATGAGATTCTGATAAAAATATTTCAAATTTTAAACTAAGAATGTTGTAAGAAATTTACATGAAAATGTAATAGAGTTTTACTACATTTGTTAACTCATTAAAATACTTTATTCAAAAAAGATAAAATTTATATTGTGGCTAGAAATTTACATAAAATTTGACACTATTTTTTTATTAGTGTCATGATATTACAAAACTATCAATTTAAATGAAAAAGTAGTGACATTTATTATTTTGTATAGCTATAACCTCTATCCAATTTCAGTTTTTTTATTGATTCAAAATTAAACCCAGGGTGGTCTACACAGTTCTTCATGCTGTCTAAGGTGCCTGGAAGCCATGATGACTAATGAACATGCTTTGAAGGTGTTGACTGACTATTTATATATCTTCTTTGCAGAAATATACTTAAGCACTTTTGTTATTTTTAATTGTATCTTTGTATTTTTATTGTCAAATTTTTACAACTCTTCCTGAAACCAACTCACCAAAAACATATATAATTTTGAATGTTTTATGTAATGTGTTTATATCTCCAAATATGTTTTTTTGACTCAGAGTTGTTTTGAATGTTGATAAATTTCTATGTTTTTACTGTGTTTGGGGGTCAACATTCAATAATCCATTGATAAGTTTGAGCGCCATCTTTTTGCTTCCCCTAATATGTCTGTCAATTTTATCAATTGTATTTCAATACACAATTTAATTAATTTTCATGTAGGTTGTAAGAATAGGATCAAGTTCAGTTCATTATTTGTTCTGTGAGTGTCTAGATTCACCATCATTTTTATGAAGATATCATTTTTCTGGTGTTGTATAATCTTTACATGCTTGTGGGAAAAACATCAGTAGTTCAGAAATTTCTGGGATCTCATTTCTATGCCACGCTCAAGATACAGGGGCAGAATCAGGTGTGGGAGGAGCTGGAAGAGGGGAGAAGTATAGATGATAAAGAAATTGAATGGAGGTGTGTAGCAGTGGGGAATGGGGAACTGGGGGGTAGTCACTAGAAAGTTCCAGATGCCAGGGACCAAAGAGGTTCCCAGGACCCAACAGAGATGACATCAGCTGAAACACCCAACAAAGGAGTGAGAGAATCTGTAGAAACTATATTCACTGGATAAGCATGGCCCTCAGTTGCAGGATGGGGCCACCCACCCATCTCAAAAATACTAACCCAGAAATGCTCCTGTCTAAAGGAAATGCAGGAACAAAGAGTAGAGCAGACTGAAGGAAAGGCTGCCTCACCTGGGGATCCATGCCATATGCAGACACCAAACTCAGACACTATTGCTGACACCAAGAAGGACAGGCTAGTATAGCTGTCCCCTGAGAGCCTCTGCCAGAGCCTGACCAATACAGATGCTGATGCTCTCAGCCAACCATCAGTGTGAGCATGAGAACCCCAATGGAGGAGTTAGGGAAAGGACTGAAGGAGCTGAAAATGTTTGCAACCCCATAGGAAGAACAACACTATCAATCTATCAGAACTCTCTGCCCCTGAGATCCCAGGGACTAAACCACCACAGAGTACACCTGGAGGGACCCATCTCTCCAGCTGCATATGTAGCAGAGGATTGCCTTATTTGGCATCCATGGAAGGGAAGGCCCTTTGTCCTGTGGAGGCTTGATGGCCCAGTGTAGGGGAGTACTAGGGTGGTGAGATGGTTGTGGGTAGGTGAGGGAGCACCCTCATAGAAGCAGGGGGAGTGCAAGGGGATGGGGTTTGAGTAGGGGAAACACAGAAGAGAGATAACATTTAAAATGTAAATAAATTGAGTTGGAATTTTGATGGGGATTACATTGAATCTGTAGATTGCTTTCAGCGAGATGGCCATTTTTCCTTTATTAACTCTGTCAATCCATGAACATGGGAGATCTTTCCATCATCTGAGATCTTCTTTGATTTTTCTTCAGAGACTTGAAGTTCTTGGCATACAGATCTTTCACTTGCTTGATTAGAGCCACACCAACGTATATAATATTATAGGTGAGTATTGTGAAGGGTGTCATTTCCCTAATTTCTTTCTCAGCTTGTTTATCTTTGAGTAGAGGAAGGCTACTGATTTGCTTGAGATAATTTTATATCCAGATCAAGAATCAACAAAAGGGACATCATAAAATTGCAAAGCCCAAAAGGACACTGTCAATAGGACAAAACTGCAACCAACAGATTGGGGAAAGATCTTTACCAATCTTATATCTGATAGAGGGCTAATATGTGTCAGGAGCCATAATGGGACAAGCTAATATACTAGCAGGTGATCAACCTGAAATGGCCTGCTTCGGATTATTATATAATCTGTGACAGGTAAGCCCTCATTAATCAAGGCTGTGAGGGACTAATTTTAGGAAAGATTTCTGCTATTAATATGCTTTTCCTGTTATCATTAAACATATATCATCAATAAGTAAGAGCACACCCCTTTGGAGTGGATCTATGCAGGCCCACGAAGATGAACTGTCTTATAGTGATGCTATGCAGACAAATAGAAGACTTAAATTTTAATGATGATTCTATAAGAATTCCTAAAATTATATCTATGATTATTAACCTCTTTTATAGTGGAACTTTTTCTGATTGTCAAAACTGCAATGAGAACTCTGCCAGTCTCCCAAGTGTCACCAGTTAATTGCTCTTAGATGGCAACCAGACTTTCTCCTACTCAGAGCACATTCTAAGAGGTTGTAAAACAATTAACCGAAGGTCATAAAAAGGGAACTAATAGTTTATTATAAGTGCTTATAAGACAAAATATTGACTGGGCTTATCTTTACATAACTTCACTTACAACATTGTTATGGTTTTAAATTTCCTGTGAACCTGTAGAGAAGACAAGTGATATATGTTTAGCTAGATAATTACTCCTAATAGATATGCATGTGAGCAATCTCTGTTGTAAACTTCTATTACAATTTATGACTTTGTATTTTGTGTGAAATTGTGATGAATTTTGTAACAGGTGATCATGTATTCTGAAAGATGTATAAGCACTGAGGACAAAGAAAAGAGGAAAAATTAGAGTAGAAAATTTTCTCTTCTCCAGTTAAAGTAGAATTTTTGACTTTCCCCTCTTAGAAGAATTTTTTCCTTTCTCCACTTAGGATCTTCCGACTTTTCCCCTTAGATAGCTTTCATGGGAATCTTTTTACAACTTAGTAATAAACTCATTAACTACTTCTCTAAGTGTCCCATTTTTCTCCCTGTGACTAGCAGGCTGAAAGTTAGAGCCCAGCAGTTCCTGTGGAGAATGCCATTTACCTAATCTTTAGCAGTTTGAGGAAGAGGTGCTAAATGCTAGAAATGGCAGTTTCTGGCCTGAGAGGATTATAGAAGACAGGTCAGCTACAGTAGCATAGTAACCTGGATTTAGATAAATAAACTTTTTTTTTAAATTATAGAGCAACCTTAAATTTTCTGTAAGACAAAGTCTTACCCCAGAATTTCATAAAACAGAATTTTAGTCCCACTGACACTCTTCCCCTCAAGAAGAAACACCTCTGCTGGGGCTGTCTCCTTGCAAATATCCAATGTATACAAAGAACTCAAGAAGTTGGGCACCAGAGAATCAAATATCACTATTAAAAATGGTACAGAGCTAAGAAAAGAATTTTCAACTGAGGAATATCGAATGACTGAGAAGCACCTAAAGTAATGTTCAACATCCTTAGTTTTTAGGGAAATCAAATCAAAACAACCCTGAGATTCCACCTCATACCAGAATGACTAAAATCAAAAACTCAGATGACAGCAGATGCTGGTGAGGATGTGGAGAAAGAGGAACTGTCCTCCATTGCTGGTGGAATTGCAAGCTGGTAAAACCACTCTGGAAATCAGTTTGGCTGTTCCTCAGAAAATTGGACATAATACTACCTGAGGACTCATTCATACCACTCCTGGGTATATACTCAGAAGATGGTCCAACATGTAATAAGAACACATGCTCTACTTTGTTCATAACAGTCTTATTTGTAATAACCAGAACCTGGAAAGAACCCAGATGTTCTTCAATAGAGGAATTGATACAGAAAATGTGGTATATTTACACAATGGAGTACTATTCAGCTAATAAGAATGGTGAATTCATGAAATTCTTAGGCAAATGCATAGAACTATAAAATATCATCCTGAGTGAGGCAACCCAATCAGAAAAGAACTCACAGAGTATGCAGTCACTGATAAGTGAATATTAGCTACAAGCTCTGAATACCCAAGATACAATTCACAGACCACATGAAGCTCGAGAAGAAGGCAGACCAAAGTGTAGGTGATTTGGTTCTTTTGCAAAGGGGAACATAATACTCACAGGAGCAAATATGTAGATAAAGTGTAGAGCACAGACTGAAGGAAAGGCTATCCAGAGACTGTCCCCTGTGGATTCATCCCATATACAGTCATCAAATTCCGACATTATCGTGGGTGCTACGAAATGCTTGAGGAAAGGAGACTGATATGGCTGTCTCCCAAGAGGCCATGCCAGAGCCTCACAAATACAGAAGCAAATGCTTACAGCCAACCATTGGACTGAGCATGGGGTACCCAATGGAGGAGTTAGAGAAAGGACTAAAAGAACTGAAGGAGTTTGCAACCTTATAGGGAGAACAACAATATCTATCAAACAACCAGACACCTCAGAGCTCCCAGGGACTAAGCCAAGGGGTACACATGGCTCTAACCGCATATGTAGCAGAGGATTGCCTTGTCAGGTATCAAGGGGAGGAGAGGCCCTTGGTCCTATGAAGGCTCGATAGATGTCCCATTGTAGGGGTATTGAAGGTGGGTGGTGGGAGTAGGGTGGGTAGAGGAACACCCTCATAGAAGTAGAGGAAACAAGGATGGGATAGGGGCTCTCTGGGAGGATGGGAAACTGGTAAAGGTGATAATGTAAGTAATGAATATATTTAATAAAAATATGTATATCCAGCCACTTTCCTGAAATTGTTTATCAGCTTTAGGAGTTCTCTGGGTCACTGGTCTGAATTTTTGGGTCACTTAAGTATACTATTATATCATCTGCAAATAGTGATAATTTGACTTTATCCTTTCCAATTTGTATTCCTTTGATCTCCTTTTGTTGTCTAATTGCTCTAGCTAGAACTTCAAATACTATACTGAATAGATAGGAAGAGAGTGGGCAGCCTTATCTAGTCCCTGATATTAGTGGGATTGCTTCAAGTTTCTCTCCATTTAGTTTGGTGTTGGCTACTGGTTTGCTGTAATTGCTTTTACTATATTTAGGTATAGCCCTCAAATTCCTGATCTTTCCAAGAGTTTTAACATGAAGGGATGTTGAATTTTTTCAAATGAATTTTTCATCATCCAATGAAATGATCATGTGGTTTTGTTCTTTGAGTTTGTTTATGTAGTGGATTATATTGATGGATTTCTGTATATTGAAGCATCCCTGCATCTCTAGGATGAAGCCTACTTGATTGTGGTGAGTGCGCGTTTTGATATGTTTGATATGCACTTGGTTTGTGAGAACTTTATTGAGTATTTTTGCATCGATGTTCATAAGGGAAATTGGTCTGAAGTACTCTTTCTTTGTTTGGCGTTTATTTGGTTTAGATATAAGCATAATTGTGGCTTCATAGAGCAAACTGCATAGTGTTTCTTCTGTTTCTATTTTGTGGAATAGTTTGAAAAGTATTGGTATAAAGTCTTCCTTGATGGTCTGATAGAGTTCTCCACTAAAGCAATTTTGTCCTTGACTTTTTTTGGTTGGGAAACTTTTAATGATTGCTTCCATTTCTTTAGGGGTTATGGGACTGTTTATCATGATTTAACTTTGGCACCTGGTATCTGTCTATAAAATTGTTTATTTTGTCCAAAATTTCTAATTTTATTGAGTATAGGCTTTTGTGATAGGATCTGATGATTTTTTTGAATTTCCTCAGTTTGTATTGTTATGTCTCTCTTTTCATTTCTGACTTTATTAATCTGGATACTGTCTCTGTGCCCTCTGGTTAGTCTGGTTAAGGGTTTATCTCTCTTGTTTATTTTCTCAAAAAACAGGGACTAAGCCATTGACTAAGGAGTACACACAGAGGGACCCATGGCCCCAGCTACATATGTTGCAAAGAATGGCCTTCTCAGACATCAATGGGAGGAGAGGCTCTGGGTCCTGTGAAGGCTCAATGGATGCCTCAGTGTAGGGAAATTCTAGGGTGGGGAAATGGGTAGAGGTGGGTGGGTGGGTGGGAAGGGGAATACTCTCATAGAAGCAGGGGGAGGATGGGATAGGGATTTTTGGGGGGAGGAACTGGGAAAGGGGATAACATTTGAAATGTGAATAAAGAAAATATCCAAAAATATGTAAATAAATAAAATAACCAATAAAAATATATAATTGTTTTAATATCTTGTCTGTCTTTGATTTAGGGTATACTGAGCATTAATAAACAACCTAAAATTCCACATCATTTTCTTGTAATATTTAACTTGTCTTTTTTTCCATTTGGTTATTATTTGGTTCTGTTAAACTTTAACTCCTTTGCTGAGTTTTTGATGTTTTTCGCTTAAAATTTCACCATTTATGTGAAGCTTTGTACCCACTTAATTGTAGTTTTGGTACTATTATTTATGTGATATTTATTACCATTGATAATAGGATATACTGGCTAAAAATTGCAAAAGCCTCTGTGTGGATTCTCTTTACCTTGGCATTTCAAAAGTATGTATTTTAATGAAATTTTAGATAAATTCCATTAAATTTTTACACAATTCTTCTGACTTCTAATGTATAAAATATCCTTTAATAATAAGTTATTACTTATTAAAAATCAGCTTGGTGATTTTATCCTTATTAAACTGAAGTAATCTTTTTGCTTTTCCAAAGAATAATACAGTAATTGGAAAAATTAACATGAAATCATATTTATATTTTGAAAATATATAAATATAATCCATATTATAATGTTTACTCAATCATTGCACAGTGAAATAGTTCTGTTTTTGTCAAAGCATAATGAGTAGATTTCATGCTATCCCACTTTCTCTTTGATTAACTCTCATCAAACATGAAATAAGGATTGGTGACTATAATTTCTTAAACTGAAACATGTATAATGACTGTTAACATATTATTTTCTCCCATTTTTGTGCTGTGTCTATTATTCATGTTGAAACAAAATATCTTCCAGAAGCAACTTAAGTAAATAATATTTTATTTACTTATAAAATACATTTTGTTTTATTGGTTTTATTTGTAACATAAAAAATTACCTTTGTTAATCGAAAAATTGGTGATGGGAGAATAAGACTGCTAGCTAAATTATATCTACAGTCAAAAAGCAGGTTGTAGGTGGAGGGTGGAGAAAGGGAAGATTGAATGCTACTGGTTTTCATCACATTAGACCACATACAGCCCATGAATTTGTGTTGGTACCATTCATGGCCAGTTTTCTCTTTTCAGTTAAAATTCTCTGGAAACAATCATCTCATAGAGATGTGTCTCCTAGGTGATTTCCAAATTTAGCCAAAGATGAATAAGTATCATAAACCATAATGTTTCATATTGACATTTAAACATATAACATTTCAACCCTAATAATCTATCTCAAGTCTTCAGTCTTCACAAGATCATAATCATCCTTCAAATTATAATACATGTCATCTGTTATTGACTTCAAAGTTTTAATTCTGTCAACATTATTTCAAAGTCTAAATTCTCTTATGAAGTTCCTGGCACTGTGAATCCCACTGAAAAAATTAAAAAGTTATACATTTTCAATATAGAATGGCACAGAAGAAACATTGTCTTCCCAAGAAGGAGCAATGAAGGCTAGCATGGAAACCTGGACCAGACAAAGAACAAAAACAGGAGACCCCAAATAAAACAGAACAAAACAAAATAACAACAATAAAAAAACAAAAACAAAAACAAATACAAACCCGGAAAGTAAAGGAGCAAACTTTGCAACTCTAAACTAATTCTGGTCCTTGGAGATTGTAAGGGTACCATTTGGGTTCTAATAAATGTGAATAGTTCTGCTATCCACTGTACCTTCAAGCTTTCTTCTGAATCAGGTAAACACAGTGCTGTCAACTATTTTTTAGCAGTTTTCATATCATACTACCCTGGCATATTGAACAGCATGTGGTCTTATTGCAAATTAGGCTCCATTTTTACATTTTCATACAAAAAGGCCTTTCAGAATCTCCTTAGAGAGAATCTAATTCTGTCTTTTTAAAAAAAATTCTGTTTTTTTTATTCGATGTATTCTTTATTTACATTTCAAATGATTTCCCCTTTTCTGGGTTCCCACTCCACGCAAGTCCCATAAGCCCTCTTTCCTCCCCCTGTTCCTCCATCTACTTCTTCCAACTTCCCTGTTCTGGTATTCCCCTATACTGTTGCACTGCACTGATACTTTCCAGAACCAGGGGCCACTCCTCCGTTCTTTTTGGACATCATTTAGTATGTGGATTATGTCTTGGGTATTCCAGGTTTCTAGGCTAATATCCACTTATTAGTGAGAACATACCATGATTGATCTTTTGAGACTGGGTTACCTCACTTAGTATGATGTTCTCTAGCTCCATCCATTTGTCTAAGAATTTCATGAATTCATTGTTTCTAATGGTTCAATAGTACTCCATTGTGTAAATATACCACATTTTTTGTATCCATTTCTCCGTTGAAGGACACCTGGGTTCTTTCCAGCTTCTGGCTACTACAAATAGGGCTGCTATGAACATAGTGGAGCATGTGTCCTTATTGCATGTTGGGGAATCCTCTGGGTATATGCCCAGGAGTGGTATAGCAGGGTCCTCTGGAAGTGCCATGCCCAGTTTTCTGAGGAACAGCCAGACTGATCTTCAAAGTAGTTGAACCATCTTACAATCCCACCAGCAGTGGAGGAGTGTTCCTCTTTCTCCACGTCCTTGCCAGCACCTGCTGTCTCCTGAGTTTTTGACCTTAGCCATTCTGACTGGTGTGAGGTGAAATCTCAGGGTTGTTTTGATTTGCATTTCCCTAACGATAATGATGTTGAACATTTCTTAAGGTGTTTCTCAGCCCTCTGAAGTTCTTCATGTGAAAATTCTTTGTTTAGTTCCGTACCCAACTTTTTAATGGGGTTATTTGGTTCTCTGGGTTCTACCTTCTTGAGTTCTTTGTATATATTAGATATTAGCCCTCTGTCAGATTTAGGGTTGGTGAAGACCCTTTCCCAATGACCACATCAAAATGATCATCCACCAGGATCAAGTAGGCTTCATCCCAGGGATGCAGGGATGGTTCAATATAAGGAAATCCATAAATGCTATCCACTACATAAACAAACTCAAAGAAAAAAAAAACACATGAGCATTTCAGTAGATGCTGAAAAAGCATTTGACAAAATTCAGCATCCTTTCATGCTAAAAGTCTTGGAAAGGACAGGAATTCAAGGCACATATCTAAACATAGTAAAAACATTGTATATCAAACCGGTAGCCAACATCAAACTAAATCGAGAGAAACTTGAAGCAATCCCACTAAAATCAGGGACTAGACAAGGCTGCCCCCTCTCTCCATATCTTTTCAATATAGTTCTTGAAGTCCTAGCTAGAGCAATTAGACAACAAAAGGAGGTCAAAAGGATACAAATTGGAAAGGAAGAAGTCAAATTATCACTATTTGCAGATGATATGATAGTATACTTAAGTGACCCAAAAACTCTACTAGAGAACTCCTACAGCTGATAAACAACTTCAGCAAAGTGGCTGGCTACAAAATCAACTCAAGCAAATCAGTAGCCTTTACATACCAAAGGATAAGCAGACTGAGAAAGAAATTAGGGAAATGACACCCTTCACAATAGCCACAAACAGCATAAAGTATCTTGGTGTGACTCTAACCAAACAAGTGAAAGACCTATATGACAAGAACTTCAGATCTCTGAAGAAGGAAATCAAAAAAGATCTCAGAAAATGGAAAAAAATCTTCCATGTTCATGGATTGGTAGGATTAATATAGTTAAAATGGCCATCTTGCCAAAGGCAATCTTCAGATTCAATGCAAATCCCATCAAAATCCCAACCCAGTTCTTCATAGAGCTAGAAAGAGCAATTCTCAAATTCATCTGGAATAACAAAAAACCCAGGATCACTAAAACTATTTTCCCAGACCTCAAATTTACTACAGAGCAATATTGATAAAAACTGCATGGTATTGGTACAATGTCAGGCAAGCGGATCAATGGAATGGGATTGAAGGCCCAGAAATGAACCCACACACCTATGGTATCTTGATCTTCGACAAAGGAGCTGAAAGCATCCAGTGGGAAAAAAGATAGTCTTTTCAACAAATGGTGCTGGTTCAATTGAAGGTCAGCATGCAGAAGAATGTGAATCCATCCATTCTTATCTCCTTGTACTAATCTCAACTCCAAATGGGTCAAGGACCTCCACATAAAACCTGACACACTGAAACTTATAGAAAAGAAACTGGGGAAGACCCTTGAGGACATGGGCACAGGGGAAAAGTTCCTGAATAGAACACCAATAGCTTATGATCTAAGATCAAGAATTGACAAATGGGACCTCATAAAACTACAAAGTTTCTGTAAGGCAAAGGACACTGTCAAAAAATTCTGTCTTAATAGAGGATTTGTGTAAGTCTCCCTGCTCCCATAATGTTCTCAATTTGCATTTGCATGAAATCATATATGTGATACTACCAACTTCAACTGCCTGTTTAAGATGTAGTCTGACTCCCTTACTGTAGTGGTCTCTAGGAACCTCGGCATTTGAGTACTGATAATTCTTTTGTAAATTTTTGTTTGTGAGCAGGGAACCTATCCAGGAGATTTCAAATTTCTCTTTTTAAATGAATTTTCATTTTCACAAATTAGTTTATTTGAAGGTTGTGTTGTTGCCCTCAAGGTACCATCCTAATGACTCAATGTGCAGAATCAATTCTCACATTATGACACTCTTCTTTTTTACAATTGCAGCTTTTTTTGTCTTGCCTGCATCTTTAAAATTCCCACCTTTTTGTTTTCTCAGCAAACAAGACAAATTTTAAGTTTCATTCCTTTCCTTCTGACTGCAGGTGTACTAAGAGCAATGAAAGGTAAACTTCTGAGAGTTGGATATTATGGATATTATGTTGTCTTGTATTTTTTTCCTGCCAAACAACTTAGTCTATTAATTTTGAATTCAACTTTATGTTTTCATGACAAGGCAGAATGAAACCAGATTCTTTGCTAGAATATAAGACAAATGGACTAATTCTTGATAGAGTCCTTATTCATCTCTGATAATTTATGATCCTGGCTTCCACTGTCTACATTACTGTCAGCACTCTGGATATCTAAACTCCAAAGCTAATAATCCATTATGTTATACTTACAGAATTTTAATGCATATTTATTTTACAAATCTAAGGCCTCTTTCACATTCCTTCTAGAAAACAATTTTAAAGAGTTACATATCACAGATTCATGTTTTTCAAAGAAATTACCCCAATGATGATAGTTACTCTTTAAATGTAGTATAAACAAACTTGAAGGAAACATTTAAGTAAAGAAAGGCTTAGTTTGACTCATAGTTTAGGATATGATACAATCAATTATTGCCACAATGCCATGGCACATTAAATGTGAGAAAGCTGGTCACATTGTGAGTGCAATATAGAAGGAGATATTAAAGGATGCTGGTGCTCAGCTTGCTTCTTTCTTTCTCCTAACTTACTGGGGATCTTAGTTCAATTGATAGCATTATTTACATTCAGAGTAGGTCTCTCTGGAATCATTGTCTATAAAATCAAAGGTTAGTCACAGGTCAGTCCTAGTCTTGTGAAGTTGTAGGTACAGATTAAGCACCATAATACCAATAGCATATGTTTTCAGGGTAGTAACAGAGAAAACAAAGAAAGTGAATGTAATAAAAAAAAGGAAAGAAGAAAGAAATAGAAAAGCAGGGAGGAAAGGAAAAGAAAGAGAGAAAGTGGGAGTAATGATAACTAAATATAAAAGGAAGATAGAATAAATAGAAAATTGAAGTAACTAGTCAGGTGGAATTCATTTTTTTTTCTATTTTCTTTTCAGGAGCACACATTTTTTTTCAATAGATGAGTGATGATAAAAAAACACCCTGATTTAGTGTCAATGATTCATTTTTATATGCTTAGCAGTAAAGATTATGTTACAGATTAAAATTCTTTCAAGTAGTAGTAGTATTTTAAAATTTTTCATTCAAAGGTCATGCTCTTTCCAACTATAATGTTAAAAGTGAAAATGTCCTCAGTTTTTCTTGTTAGTAAAGGAATACCTCAATTTTTTTTAACTGAAATAAAATATGTAAACAAACCCCAACAACTATGATTATAAAATTTACAAAACAAAATGTTCTGAGTATAATGCTTATTTGTTTCTGCTAAAGTTTATTCATTTTAGAGATCAAAATTTAGAGGTCTAAAAGCTAGTGGTCGAATCCGGCCCTGCAGAGCAGAGGATTCAGCACTGAGGCCGATGGCGGGAAACTTCAGGCCTCTGCTTCTGGATTGGGAACAGCCTGGGCCACAGCACCCCATCTCCAGGAAGTACAAAAGGCAAGCTGTACAACTGGAGGCTGGCTGGGAACAAGCAGCTTGCTCTGGTGAGTCTGGCCCTGCAGAGCTGAGGATCCAGCCCTGAGGCCTCTGGCAGGAACCTTCAGGCCTCCGCTGCCGGATCGGGAACAGCTTGGGCCAGAGCACCCCATCTCCAGGCACTTCAGGAGGTCAGCTGTGCGCCCAGAGACCATCTGTGAAGAGGAAGCTTGCACTGGTGAGTCCAGCGTTGACAACAAGACCAACTAACACCAGTGAGAACTAGCTGGCAAAAGGCAAATCTAGGAACATTACTAACAGAAATCAAGGCAATATGGAAGCATCTGAACCAAATTCTCCATTAGAACCATGTCCTGGATACCCAAACACACCAGAAAAACAAGATTTGGATTTAAAATCACTGGTCATGGTGCTATTACAGGATCACATGAAGAACATAAATAAATCTCTTAAAGAAATTCAAGAGAAAATGGATCAAAAGTTAGAAGCCCTTACAAGGGAAACACAAACATCATTGAAAGAAATTCAAGAGAATTTAGAAAGCAATAAGGAGGAAACACAAAAATCACTTAAAGAAATACATGAGAACTTTGGTTAACAGGCTGAGGTCATAAAAGAGGAAACACAAAAATCTCTTAAAGAATTACAGGAAAACACAAACAAGAAAGTGAAGGAGCTAAGCAAAACCATCCAGGATCTAAAATCGGAAGTAGAAACAACTAAGAAATCTCAAAGGGAGACAACTTTGGAGATAGAAAATCTTGGGAAGAAATCAGGGGATATAGATGCAACTATCAACAACACAATACAAGAGATAAAAGAAAGAATCTCAGATGCTGAAGATACCATAGGAACCATGGACTCAACAGTTAAAGAAAATGCAAAATGCAAAAAGTTTGTAACCCAAAACATCCAGGAAGTCCAGGACACAATGAGAAGACCAAACCTAAGGATTATAGGCATAGATGAGAGTGAAGATTTACAACTTAAAGGGCCAGCAAATATCTTCAATAAAATTATGGAAGAAAATTTCCCTAACCTAAAGAGAGAGATGTCAATGAACATACAAGAAGCCTATAGAACTCCAAACAGACTGGACCAGAACAGAACTACCTCCTGTCACATCATAATCAAAACCCCAAATGTACTAAACAAAGAAACAATATTAAAGGCAGTAAGAGAAAAAGGCCAAGTAACATATAAAGGAAGACCTATCAGAATCACACCAGATTTCTCACCAGAGACTATGAAAGTTAGAAAATCCTGGGCAGATCTCATGCAGACTCTAAGAGAACACAAATGCTAGCCAAAACTACTAAACCCAGCAAAACTCTCAATCACCATAGAGGGAGAAACTAAGATATTACATAACAAACCAAGTTTACCCAATATCTTTCCGCAAACCCAGCCCTACAAAGGATAATAGGAGGAAAACACCAATACAAAGAGGGAAACTTAACCCTGGAAAAAGCAAGATAGTAACCTTCTTTCATCAAACCCCAAAGAAGATAACCAATCAAATTTAAAAAATAACATCAAAAATGACAGGAAGTAATAATCACTATTCCTTAATATCTCTTAACATCAATGGGCCCAATGCCCCAATAAAAAGACGTAGACTAACAGACTGTATTTGTAAACAGGACCCTACATTTTGCTGCATACATGAAACACAGCTCAGTGTCATAGAAAAACACTACCTTAGAGTAAAAGGATGGAAGACAATTTTACAAGAAAATGGTCTCAGGAAACAAGCTGGAGTAGCCATTCTAATATCAGATAAAATTGACGTTCAACCCAACGTCATCAAAAGAGACTCTGAGGGACACTCTTGCTGGTCAAAGGAAAAATTCACCAAGAACTCTCACTCCTGAACATCTATGCTCCAAATGCAAGGGCATAAAGTTTCATAAAAGAAACTTTACTAAAGCTCAAAGCACATATTGCACTTAACACAATAATTGTGGGTGACTTCAACACTCCCCTCTCATCAGTGGACCCATCAGGAAAACAGAAACTGAACAGGGAGATGGTGAAACTAATTGAAGCTTTCGACCAATTGGATTTAACAGACATATAGAACCTTTCACCCCAAAGCAAAAGAATATACCTTTTTCTCAGCACCTCATGGTACCTTCTGTAAAATTAATCATATAGTTGGTCACAAGACTGACCTCAACACATATAAGAAGATTGAAATAATCCCATGTATCTTATCAGATCATTATAGAGTAAAAGTGGACTTTAATAGCAACAAAAACAACAGAAAGCCCACATACACGTGGAAACTGAACAACATTCTGCTCAATGATACCTTGGTCAAGGAAGAAATAAAGAAAGAAATCAAAGACTTTTTAGAATTTAATGAAAATGAAGACACAACAAACCCAAATCTATGGGATACAATGAAAGCAGTGCTAAGAGGAAAACTCAGCCCTAAGTGCCTCTAAAAAGAAAATGGAGAGAGCATACACTAACAGCTTAATGACACAATTGAAAGCCCTGGAGCAAAAAGAAGCAAATTCACCCAGGAGGAGTAGAAGGCAGTAAATCTGCAAACTCAGGGCTGAAATCAATAAAGAAGAAACAAAGAGAACCATACAAAGAATCAACAAAACTAGGAAGTGGTTCTTTGAGAATATCAACAAGATAGATAAACACTTAGCCAGACTAACCAAAGGGCACTGAGACAGTATCCAGATTAACAAAATTAGAAATGAAAAGGGAGGTATAACAACAGAAACTTAGGAAATTCAAAAAATCATTAGATCTTACTACAAAAGCCTGGAGAATCTGGAGGAAATGGACAGTTTCCTAGACAGATATCAAGCACCAAAATTAAATAAGGATCATATAGATCATCTAAACAGTCCCATAACCCCTAAAGAAATAAAAGGGGTCATAGAAAGTCTCCCAACCAAAAAAAAAAAAAAAAAAAAAAAAAAAAGCACGGGACCAGATGGCTTCAGTGCAGAATTCTATCATATCTTCATAGAAGACCTAACACCAATACTCTTCAAACTATTCCACAAAATAGAAATAGAAGGAACACTACCCAACTCATTCTATGAAGCCACAATTATGCTGATACCAAAACCACACAAAGATCCAACAAAGAAAGAGAACTTCAGACCAATTTCCCTTTTGAATATTGATGCAAAAATACTTAATAAAATTCTTGCCAACCGAATTCAAGAACACATCAAAACGATCATCCACCATGATCAAGTAGGCTTCACCCCAGGGATTCAGGGATGGTTCAATATAACGAAATCCATCAATGCAATTCACTACATAAACAAACTCAAAGAAAAAAACCACATGATCATCTCATTATATGCTGAAAAAGCATTTGACAAAATTCAGCATCCTTTCATACTAAAAGTCTTGGAATGAACAGGAATTCAAGGCCCATACCTAAACTTAGTTAAAGCAATATACAGCAAACCAGTAGCCAACATCAAAGTAAATGGAGAGAAACTTGAAACAATCTCACTAAAGTCAGGGACTAGATAAGGCTGTCTTCTCTCTCCGTATCTTTTCAATATAGTACTTGAAGTTCTAGCTAGAGCAATTAGACAAAATAAGGAGATCAAGGGGATACAAATTGGAAAAGAAGAAGTCAAATTATCACTATTTGCAGATGACATGATAGTATACTTAAGTGACCCCAAAAACCTCCACCATAGAACTCGTACAGCTGATAAGCAACTTCAGCAAAGTGGCTGGTTATAAAATCAACTCAAGGAAATCAGTAGCAGTTCTATACTCAAAAGATAAGCAAACTGAGAAAAATATTAGGGAAATGACACCCTTCACCATAGCCACAAACAGTATAAAGTATCTTGGTGTGACTCTAACCAAACAAGTGAAAGACCTATATGAGAAGAATTTCAGGTCTCTGAAGAAGGAAATCGAAGACTTCAGAAAATGGAAAAATCTTCCATGCTCATGGATTGGCAGGATTAATATAGCTAAAATGACCATCCTGCCAAAAGCAAACTACAGATTCAACGCAATCCCCATCAAAATCTCAACTCAGTTCTTCACAGAGTTAGAAAAAGCAATTCTGAAATTCATCTGGAATAACAAAAAACCCAGGATAGTTAAAAATATTCTCAACAGTAAAAGAAGTTCTGAGAGAATCAGTATCCCAGACCTCAAGCAATACTACAGAGCACTAGTGTTAAAAACTGCATGATATTGGCACAGTTGACAGGCAAGTGGACCAATAGAATAGAATCAAAGGCCCAGAAATGAATCCACACACCTATGGTCACTTGATCTTCGACAAAGGAGTCGAAAACATCCAGTGGAAAAAAGATAGCCTTTTCAACAAATGGTGCTGGTTCAACTGGAGGTCATCATGGAGAAGAATGCAAATTGATCCATTCTTGTCTCCTTGTACTAAACTCAACTCCAAGTGAATCAAGGACCTCCACATAAAACCAGACACACTGAAACTAATAGAAAAGAAACTGGGGAAAACCCTTGAGGACATGGGCACAGGGGGAAAGTTACTGAACAGAACACCAATAGCTTATGCTCTAAGATCAAGAATTAACAAATGGGACCTCATAAAATTACAAAGTTTCTGTAATGCAAAGGACACTGTCAAAAGGACAAAACGGCAACCAACAAACTGGGAAAGATTTTCACCAACCCTACATCTGACAGAGGGCTAATATCCAATATATACAAAGAACTCAAGAAGTTAGACCCTGGCGAACCAAATAACCCTATTAAAAAATGGGGTACAGATCTAAACAAAGAATTTTCATCTGAAGAAATTCAGATGGCCGAGAAGCACCTTAAGAAATGCTTGACATCATTAGTCATTAGGGAAATGCAAATCAAAACAACCCTCAGATTTTACCTCACACCTGTCAGAATGGCTCAGGTTAAAAACTCAGGAGACAGCAGGTGTTGTCATGGATGTGGAGAAAGAGGAACACTCCTCCACTGATGGTGGGGTTGTAAGATGATACAACCACTTTTGAAATCAGTCTGGTGGTTCCACAGAAAACTTGACATGACACTTCTGGAGGACCCAGCTATACCTCTCCTGGGCATATACCCAAAGGATTCCCTGGCATGCAATAAAGGCACATGCTCCATTATGTTCATAGCAGCCTTATTTATAATAGCCAGAAGCTGGAAAGAAGCCAGATGTCTTTCGTTGGAGGAATGGATACAGAAAATGTGGTATATTTACACAATGGAATACTACTCAGCAGTTAAAAACAATGAATTCAGGAAATTTTTAGGCAAATGGTTGGATCTGGAAAATATCATCCTAAGTGAGGTAACCAAATCACAAAAGAATACACATGGAATGCAATCTCTGATAAGTGGATATTAATTAGTCCAGAAGCTCTGAATACCCAAGGCACAATTAGCATAACAAATAACTCCCATGAAGAAGTAAGGAGAGGGTCCTGATCCTGGAAAGGCTTGATCTAGCATTGGAGGGGAGTATCAGGACAGAGAAAAAGGAGAGAGGCGATTGGAATATGAGTGGAGAGAAGAAGGTTTATGGGACATATGGGGAGGGGGGAACTGGGAAAGGGGAAACCATTTGGAATGTAACAAAGAATATATAAAATAAAAAATATAATTAAAAAACAAACAAAAAAACAAAAAAGAAAAAATAATCTCCTTTATTCATAAAAAAAAGCTAGTGGTCTCTCTCTTTCTCTCTCTGTATATATATACTTGCTAAAAGATCATCAAATGAACATATAGCTAGTAAAATCAGATTTCAAGATGTCTGAAAATGTTATGTCGTTTAATATTTTTTCTGTCTTGTGATACTTGAAATCTAAAACATTCCCCTGTGCTTTATTTTCATTAACTGCAAAAAATGACAAAGATTACTCATTTAAAAATTGTGACAAGTAGATTATTTATATGAAAATATTGTTATAAAAGAAGCAAAGAGATGCATAATGCAGCAAAACAGGTTAAGTTTAAAACATGTACAGTAACATTTAAAATATTAGGTAGACATGGCAGGAATATGCATCATCATTCCATAATTTTTACTAGGGTCTAATTAATCATGGCAATACATTCCATTTAAGTATGACAGAAGTTGTAATTTTATATCATTTCCTCCTCTGTGTTTTAAAGCCTCAGGATAACCACAACACACATAATAATATGAGTGCTGAAAATGTTTGTAATGAGACACACAACGTATGAGTCCAAAAAATGAAGACAGATTGGAGAAGGTTTTGTTTGAAATATATTCCCTCACATTGAAAAAAAGAGCAGTAAACTTTTGTAGTTACTACTGCAGAAATAACTTTTAGTACTAAACTGACAACAATTTAAAGCTCTACAAAGTTAGCATGGTGTTCTTTGTCCGTGTCCTTTGCGCTTCACAGAACCTCCTTTTCTTTTGGGTTTTTATTTATTTTGAAATAGGATTAATAGAAGTGACATTAATCTGCAATGTTGCAGATTTTGAGAGTTTGCGATAAGAAAATTAGCTCTGGATGCCATTGTGATTTCTCAATGAGTAAAGGGTACTTGTCATCAAACATGGTCATCTGGACTCAGTCTTGGCATTGGTTACAATGAGTTGTATATTGGCTTTCACATACATGCTGTACACACACACACACACAAACACACACACACGAACACATAAAATTGCTATAGTTTTCCTTTTTTGCATTCAAATTACTGAACACATGAAAATATTTTATAATTCTTTTCAATAATAACAATACAGCAGAAAACAAACCTTATTTGCTTTCCTTTACATTCATAAGGTATTTGGATTGGGGATATTATTTGTCCATCTGATGAATTTTCAGATTTGGAACCCAAGTGAAATAAGTACAATTTAAACTAATTCTACATGAGACAAATCTTGGTATAGAAAAGAGGTCCACAGGGTCAATGCTATTTAAAACATATGATTTAATAGATCTAAGGATGTAGCATGAATTGGGCCCTCAGCTAAATGGCTAATATTTCATAAACCTGGCATAGTAGCATATGGCTGTTATTATTTAGTTTGAGAGTCAAAAGGATTAGAAGTTTGATATTTTCCTCAGCCTCTTAGTGAGTTCAAACTCAGCCTCTCTCAAAATTGATTTAAAAATTGGCTTACATACTATTTTAAGCAGTTAAATATGGAGGAATGTGGGGAACTGTCCCGAGCTGTTTGGATGTATGCTTACTCACAGCCCTAAGGTGGAGGCCTTGGTAACTTTTTATGTACATGAAATGCCAGAGAAAACAAAATTAAGTTCCGTGTTCTCTAAATACATTGAATACTTTTTATGAAAAATATAAAACAGTTCATGGTACCTTTGCTTTATTATTTGTGCGTGTGTGTGTGTGTGTGTAAGTGTGTGTGTGTGTGTGTGCATGTGTGTGTGTGTGTATGCTTGTGTATGTGTATATTTGTGTGTGTATGTGTGTATGCTTATATATGGTAGGGAATATGTTTTGTTAGAAGTAATTCTTTTTAATCTTTTTTTTATTGAGTATCTTCTTCATTTACATTGCTAATGGTAAAACCTTTCCCAATTTTCCCCCACCCAAAAGTCCCCCCCCCAACAATTCCCTACCCCTCTTCCTACCCCCTGACTCCATGTATATGCCCCTCTAACTGACACACTCACACCCCTAACTCACTTCCCCCATCCGTTTCCCTTTGTTGGGGCCTCTATTGAGCCTTTACCTGACCAAAGACCACTCCTCCCATTGATGCCCAACAAGACATTCCTCTGCCACATTTTTGGCTGAAACTATGTGTACTGCTTGGTTGATGGTTCAGTCCCTAGGAGTCTTGGGGTGTCTGGGTGTCCGAAGTCCTTGTTCTTCCCGTGGGGCTATATACCCCTTCAGCTCCTCCAGACCACTCTCCAGATCCTCTGTTGGAGAGCCCAAACTTAGTCCAATAGTTGGTTGTTAGTTTCTGCCTCTGTATTTGTAACGCTCTGTCATGGCCCCTCTGGAGACAGCCATGGCATGCTCCTTTTGGTACACCCTTCTCATCGTAGTGTTGGGGTTTGATGACTGTTTATAGGATGAATCCCCAGTTAGGGCACTCACTGGGTGGCCTTTACTTCAGACTCTGCTCCACACATTGCCTCCCTTGTTGCTCCTGTGAGCATTTTGTTCCTTTTCTCAGAGGAACCATCCATAGCACCCTCACTTAAATCCTCATTCTTCTTGAGCTTCCTGTGCTGGGTGAATTGTAAATTGTTTATTTTGAACTTTTGGACTAGCATCTGTTTATTAGTGAGTGCATACCTTGTGCGTTCTTTTGTGATTGGGTTACCTAGCTCAGGATGACACTTTCTAGTTCCATCCATTTGCCTAAGAATTTCATGAATTCATTGTTTTTAATAGCTGAATAGTACTCCATTGTGTATATATACCATAGTTTCTGTATCCATTCCTCTGTTGAGGGACATTTGGGTTCTTTCCATCTTCTGGCTATTATAAATAAGGCGGCTATGAACATACTGGAGCATGTGTCCTTATTACATGTAGAAACACCTTCTGGGTATATGCCCAGAAGTGGTATAGCTGGGTCCACAGGTAGTACTATGTCTAATTTTCTGAGGAATCGCCAAACTGATTTCCAGAGTGGTTTAACCAGTGTGCAATCCCACCAACAATGGAGAAGTGTTCCTCTTTCCCCACATCCTCTCCAGTATCTGCTGTCTCCTGAGTTTTTCATCTTAGCCATTCTGACTAGTGTAAAGTGGAATTTCAGTGTTGTTTTGATTTGCATTTCCCTGATAACTAAGAATGCTGAACATTTCTTTAGGTGCTTTAGAGCCATTTGCGTTTCCTCAGTTGAGAATTCCCTGTTTAGCTCTGAACCCCATTTTTAATAGGGTTATTTGATTCTCTGGAGACTAACTTCTTGAGTTCTTTGTATATGTTGGGTATTAGCCTTGATCGGATGCAGGGTTAATAAAGATATTTTCCCAGTTTATTGGTTGATGTTTTTTTTATTGACTATGTTCTTTGCCTTATGGAAGCTTTGTAGTTTTATGAGGTCCCATTTGTCGATTCTTGTTCTTAGAGCATAAGCCATAGGTGTTCTGTTCAGAAACTTTTCCCCTGTGCCCATGTGTGTTAGAATTAATTTTAAATAAAGCATTTTCAAGAATATGTCATACATCTTAAGGTTATAATTAAACAGGTATCACAAAGTATATTTCCCTATTGCACCCACTCTAGAAGTTCTAGACCATCTTTCTCCTCAGAGAGCTTGGTGATTCCTTTTGGTAGTGCTGTCCTTGGTAAGATCTGGAAGGATCAGAAAAATATGGTCCATGCCAAGGTGAGGCAGTCGTGAGAATCAGAAGAATATAGGCAAATAATTACCTCACTGAATCTATACTACAAATTAATGGTACCTAAAGCCACTTAACTAATTATTTGCCTTATACCACATAAAAATAACCCCTCACAACTGTTTGGTAAATTTTTGAATAGATGAAAATGTAGAGTGTTTTTCTTACCTATTATAACTGTCATTTCATAAGTTGTCTGTTCTTTGTATTTATAATAAGAATCAATAAAATTTGAATTTAAAACTTTTGACAGTTGGAACCAGGTAGCCTGACTGTAAGTCTTCATCTCTCCTCTGTTTCCATAGATTCAATCCCTCAGTCATATCCTCAGCTCTGCAGCAGAACACCTGTGAGAGCCTTCTCTGCCTCTCATACCCACCTTCTAGTCAATAACTCCTGTGGATCTCATAGAATTTTCCCTTCTAACCGCTCTTCAGCTACTTCTTGATTTGCCTTAACCCCCATTCCCATCTAACCTCTTCCTAATCCAAGAGCCACTCTTGGCCAGGAACCAGGTAAGTTGACACCTGGTCTTGACCTCTCCTTCTGCTCTTCATACCCAATACCCCCTTCTCATCAGTAGTTCTACAGCAGAACATTTGTTGCAACCTTCCTTTCCTCTCTGACCCAATCTGCATGGGATCATAGATCTTCTCCTTCAATCTTTTTCCCAAACTCATTCCATTTCTCCAACCTGCAAGAACCAGGCATATCCTTTGAATGCCTGAGCAGGCCATGGAAACAGACCAACAGAAAATTTCATGCCAGACAGGACAGAGCTGTCACACCGTTGAGGAGAAAAAGAAGAAACTAAGGAACAAAACAAATACCCAACAGACACAAAAAACTGATATCAACACCTAGACTTATAATCATCCCAATACTAGATGCCTAGATGCTAGCATAAAAATACAGGCAATAACAGCTACGAAAATTTGTAGGCTTAGCTTAATAAAACCCTGTATTTTTTAAATATTCTTTTTTAATATTTATTTTTTATTAGATATATTCTTTATTTACTGCCACAGTGACCCAGTGATATCTGTAAATCAAAATATTACAGACAAAGGTGAGAAAAGTCTCCTGGGAATGTGGAACACTGTGTAAGTACAGAAGCAGAAAATCTCACTTGGCTATTCACTATACTTCTGAAATTCTTTTTCCTAGTGGCCAGAACTAAGAAATACCAAGGATATTAAGATGTAGAAGAATCCATCTTGTAGCCAAAAATTCTGCAACACTTTGCTCCAATTGTTTATGTAACTGCATTTACCTCCCAACAGGATATATTGTAGCGTGACTCCAAATATGGCAGGAAAAACATTTTTGGCAGGCTGTAGAATTCTCCAGGAACTCTAAACTCACAGACTCCTTTTTGTTTATCAGTCATCCCTTGGAGGGCAGGTGGATTTGAAACTATAAGCCCAGACTAAGGACTTTTACATCTGAAGAACCGAATACAATGTCGTTGCCATACAAGTGGGTGTTGGGCAAAGTAGTAAGAATTTACATTTGAGTTGGTGCATAGCTTAAAGCTACCTCTCCCATCCCAGAGGCCAGGCTTTCTGTCTTTTGAGTTGCTAATTTGCAGCTGAATTAGATACCTCATGGATATCCACAGCAAACAAGCTAATCCTATTCTGCCTTTAACTCTTGACTTTGCTTGTTAAGCAGACAAGCTATCTCTACCCAGGATAGCAAATATATCTATCCAGGATTGCTCACCTGGATAGCAATGGAAGCTTGTGAGGAACTACTTTTGTTTTCCAGACCCCACCTAGAGAGTCTTTGGGCAAAACAAAATTTTTAGGTTATCTAGGTGTGATTCAGGAGCCAGTAGATACTTTTTACTCAGAGAGACATTTTGAGTAGATAGTTAGTTCACTTGGCTGGGGGCTAGAGGCTGCTAAAGGAGCTGATCTCTGAGGGGCCTACAGAGGACTGGGATGGGAGTTAGGGGCTGCTACCAGAACTGGGGGGGGCGGGCTACGGTGGCCCTAGGCATGGCACAGGGAAGAATGCAATGGGCAGAGTAGGCAGAATTGCTCTTGGAGGACAGTATGGGCCAGGTGGCTTCCCAAGCTTTGCAATGCCTCCATCTTCATTGGGAAATTAGTCACGGGAGCCATCCATCCTCAGCTCCCAGGCTAGTGCAACAGCAAGATTAAGATGAAGAAGCAGTTTAACCTCATGTGCCCTGGACTGTGGGTAAACACCCTGTACTGCCCGAGAAAACTGAATCATTAACAGATGAATGTGCTGCTTAATTTGAGATGTTAATTTGACTGGACTAGGAGATACCCCGAAAAGTAGATTCAGATTCAAACTGCTTCTGTGATTGTGTCTGTTTGTCATTTGCCGGACCTGTTTCCTCTCCTGATATCCAGAATTCCCCCCTTGGATTTAGTTCCGGGCTAGGAAGGTCTGTGGCAGTTTACATTTCAAATGTTGTCCCCTTTCCTGATTCTCCCCTCCCCCGAAAATCCCATAAGCCATCTCCCCTTACCCAATCAACCCTCTCCTGCTTCCCTGTCCTGGTATTCCTCTACACTACAGCTTCAAGTCTTTCCAGGACCAAGGGCCTCTCCTCCATTTGGTGTCTAACAAGACCATCTTCTGCTGCCTTTGACGCTGGAACCTTGGGTAACTCCATGTGTACTCATTGTTTCATGATTTGTCCCGGGGAGTTCTCGGACTACTGGGTGACTCATGTTGTTGTTCCTCTTGAGGCACTGCAAACCCCTTCAGCTCCTTGGGTCCTTTCACTAGCTCCTCCATTGGGGACCCTATGCTCAGTTCAATGGCTGGCTGAGAGTGTCCCCCTCAGTATTTGTCATGAACTAGCAGAGCCTCCCAGGTGATAGCTATATCCCTCTCCAGTCAGCCATCACTTGTGGACATTGATACAAGTATCTGGATTTTGTAACTGTATATGGGATGGATCCCTGGGAGGGGTAGTCTCTGGACAGTCTTTCCCTCAGACTCTGCTCCAACTTTTGTCTCTGTATCTCCTTCTGTGGGTTATTTTGTTCCCCTTTCTACAAAGGACCCAAGTATCCATACTTTGTTCTTCCTCCTTCTTGGGCAACCTTTGATATGTGAAATGTGTCTTGGGTATTCCACTCTTCTGGGCTAATATCCACTTATCGGTGATTGCATACCATGTGTGCTCTTTTGTGATTGGGTTACCTCACTCAGGATGATCTTTGTCAGAATGGCTAAGATAAAAAAACTCAGGATAAAGCAAGCGCTGGAGAGGTTGCAGAGAAAAAGGAACACTTCTCCACTACTGGTGGGATTGCAAGCTGGTACAACCACTCTGGAAATCAGTTTGGCAGTTCCTCAGAAAGCTGGGCACAATACTACCAGAGGACCCTACTAAACCACTCTTGAGCATATACCCAGAGGATTCTCCAGCATGTAATAAGGACACATGCTCCAGTATGTTCATAGCAGCCCTATTTATAATAGCCAGAAGCTGGAAAGAACCCAAATTTCCCTCAACGGAGGAATGGATACAGAAAATGTGGTATACATACACAATGGATTACTTCAGCCATTAAAAACAACGAATTCATGAAATTTTTAGACAAATGGATGGAACTGGAAAACAAAACCCTATCTTAATCAAGGTTTTTAAATGCTTCAACTCTCTTCTAGCCTATTTTCCAGAGGTAGGGGAAAAGAAAGGTTGATAGGAATCTGGGGACCTGCTTTAGAAGTAGTTTTTTGGAGCATTTCCAATCTTTATTGCAAAGATATCAGTGGTCGAGTTAAAAACAACAACATAAATTATTAGCAGCAGTACAGACCACTTGTCAAACACCAAACATGGTGAATTTTTTTTTTACAAAGTTATGATAAGTGAAGATCAGCAAAGACCAGCAAAGTGTTTCAAGGCAAACCGCTGCAAGAATGTTGTCTCACTATTCATAGAGTTATTTCTACATTTTTTTTAGGTACCCTTTCAAAAATTTGCTCCAGCAAGACATCACATGTCCTTTAATAAAACAGCTTCCGGACAAACACCACATGTCTGTTTTAAGTAAAACATCCTCTCTAGAAAAACAAGTGATATAACTGAGTCTCCAAAGAAACCAGAAACATCCATTTAATATTCCTCCCTTCTAAAAAATTAGTTTTTTCTCTAACATTAGCAATCTATACAAATAGAAATAATTTTAAGAACCATAAACCAGACATTTACATCACAGTTTGTTTCTTCCTGTATCATAACCAATTGTAACTTACCACACAAGATAATAACAACCACAAAACATCAAATGATTAAAGCAATCTACTCCAATGTAAGAGACTGGGACAATGGTCTTTTTATGATTCTTTCCTGCTGAATTCAGGAATAGAACTCCTGGTTTGTGTTCAAAGGGTAAAATGGTTAGTCTGAAACAAGCTAGCTGTAGCATTTGTTGGTCAGTCGATGTGTTGTACAGTCTCTGTTATTCAGTCTCTATGTTGTCTGTTCAGTCCATGTGTGGTCCACTCTCTGTGTTACCTGTCCAGTCTATGTGTTGTCTAATCTTTGTGTGATTTGATCAGTTGGGTAAGCCCTTTTGAAGTTGATTCACATGCATGTTTGGAGAAATCAGTAACTGAGATAGTCTGTGAGAGTGAGTCACTTGGGCCATTTGCTTTGTGAAGATATTCATGACTCAGATGATAAGAGGTTTTTACTGGTCAAATCGAATCTTTTTAAGTTTTACTGGTAACCATACTTTTTTATTCCCTATAAGACTCAGAAGCTCTCAGTGAATGATCTTGTCTAAAACATAGCAGCCATATCACCATAGGCCTCTTTTTCCTAGCATTTGTTTCCTACTCTAGCACTCTAGACACCTTGTGTTTGCATAGACTAGATTGATGATTTTGAATCTGTGGCTCCTCTGGGATTGGTTTTGATTTTCTAAATATGCCATGAATATGTGGCCATCATCAGCAAAATATGCTGTTGTCTCAAGGCCTCATTCATTAACTATTCTAATCCATCCAGCAGGTCCAGTTATTCCTGGGTCCCGAAGGGGCACTACCTGAGGGTCAAAAAAGGGGGGAAGAGAGAAGGGAGGCCAAGCACGCTAAGAAAGACAAGTCAGTCTGGGTTGTGTCATGGCTTCATTTAATGTCGGGGAGGTAAGTGGGTTTTAAGGCTTACAGAGAAGGAATTAACCTTCACACCAGACAAAGGAGGGAAGGGCTGAGACATCCCTAGTGATGGAAGCTGGAAGCAAGGAGGTCATTCAGGTGGGGACACCTGGAGTTAACGCTGGCAGGAACATCTTATGGTATTCTCGGGAATCTTCTCGCACTGATAGCTCATGGGGAAGTCTCTAGTTAATTGTTCTCATCCACCACCATGAGTAAGCATAAGTCCGAATAGCTCCGGACGGCTTCCCACACTATTCACTAATTTTATTCCATGAGCATTCCTGTGGTTGACATCATTGTGTCAACCATGAGACTTTCTTAGGATTATAGTTATTGTAATTCCTATTTTATCAAAAAATATTCTGTGTCTATAGCTCCATCCTCCCTTCTCATTTTACCACTCTCCTCCTTTCTTTCAACACAATTTAGAACATTTCCTTCTATGTTATTACATCACTTGTTTTCTCTTGTACATAGAATACATTCAGATGTAGTTGGGGATGTAAATATAAGCTTAGCATCAAGGTCCTAAATAATAACACACTACTATCATTCTATTAATTGAATATCATACTAAATAGATACCTGAGTGCTTATCACTATATTCATAGATTAATACAATTGTCAGAAATACTGTTTTTTTTTTTTCAGTAGAGGATGATTAATACAGAAATCATAACTGACTGAAGTACAGAGAACAAGAGACTATGGAATGTTTTGTCCTAAATGGAAGGTCTCCATGCCATTCAAGACCAGAGGTGGTTTGTATAAAAAGACTAAAAGAATGTTTTCTAGACATAATAGGGTAGATTCATATAAACTCACAGGGGTTGCAAAAGGATACACACAAAAAAATCTGATCAATATCAAATGATATAAAATACCACCATGGAAAAGGGATAGTCCTATACTTAGTTAATGAACTATTTAAATTCCATAGCTTTGGAGAAAGAGCCAGTTATTAAAGCGTTATGTATTCTGATAGATTGACTATGCTCAAGGGCAGGATTCACTTCTAAAGACACATTGGGTGCACAAATTGGACTTAATAAGTTTATAAGAAAAATAAAAAAAAACATAAAGTTGAATGAATAAGGAAGGAGGTTGAATCTGGAAGGAGCTGAGGGAAGGAGTAATATGATCAAATACATTGTATGAAATTCTCAAAGAATTAAAATATTTTTAATGACTATTGGCTCTTAAAAGAGAATTTATTACCAACACTCTGTGGGGCAGCATAATTCTGATCTATATTCTAAGTCCTATTCTTCTACACAAAGTTAAGTGTATCTCATCAAAGAAGCTTCTCTTTGCTTTAAATGGAAACCATTACAGAAAACCGCAGTGGACAAAATGCATCAAATAATAGATTGTAGGCTTCAAGCTACAATGGGTATGTCTACATCACGGTCCCTATGTAGTTGGGTCAGGGAATAGCATGAAACAGGGACTATTTACAAAAGAATGACTGGAAAGAATATAAGAACCAGAACATTAGCAAGTCTGAAACAGGATTACATGGTTGAATAAACAAGGTAGGTACAATGCCAATAGCAATAGGCATGATAATGCAAAAGGGAGGAACCTCATAAGGTTATACCCCTGGAATAGGCAACTGATGACTAATGATTGAGGAGGAGTTAGCTCTTCTCAGAGGGTGAGTACCATTATTGGTTGTCTGTGGCAGTTTGAATATGCTTGGCTTATGGAAACTGAAATTTTTAGGAGGTGTGCTTTTTGGTATAGCTGTTGCCTTGTTCAAGGAAGTGTGTCACCGTGTAGGCAATCTGAAGGCTTAGTGCTCAAGGTCCTGCCCAGTGCAGATGAAAGTCCTCTCCTGGCTGACTGTGGAGGAGAGCCTTCTGGCTGCTTTTGGATTGTTATGTAAAGTTCTCAGCTCCTTCTAAAACACCATGTCTGCATTCAGGCTGCCATGCATCCTGCCATGATGATAATGAAATGATGACCCCCTGAAACTGTAAATCAGCCCCAATGAAATATTTTCTTTATAAGAGATCCCTTGGTCATGGTGTCTCTTCACAGCAATGAAACCCTAACTAAAACATTATCCAATACAGAGAGGTCAATCCTAAAACCATTTATATACAATCAATATAAAATATACTTGGTATGTTGTGTTTATATATTTGTGTATATATTTAAGCATATATGTAACAATAAAAATTGGGGAAGAAGAGGCTAACAATTTGAAAGTAAGATGTGAAGCTTGAAAGGAGTTGGAGGGAGGAAACTTGGGTGAGGGTGGCATGAGGAAAGTGAAGGGTACAGCCGTTAAGCTGTAAAGAAAATCTTCATGGAGACACATGAAATGTAAATCCACTATTATCTATAGTTCCTCTATCTGTTCCCTTTCTTGGATCTGTACTGATTTAAACACAATTCAATCTTCACTAGGAGGTTCTGGTTAACTGGAGAAATTAATTACTCTATTTGAGCCCATTATCTGATATTTTAGTTATGGCTGTGGTTCTCAAGCTTTAGAAAGTTGCCAGAGCCACTCAGAGTGGTCCCCACTCATAGACTTGCTACCACCTGGAAATATGACCTCCTGAGCTTTAGGTTCATGGTCAGTTTTACAGTAGCAAGCATGATTCCCATCTGTGGAGTGGGATTAGCCTTGCTTAGTGACTGTTTCACCATGACTGTAATATAATTCAGGTCTGAGAACAATCATAGCCCAAATAAGTGGGGACATGGAATGCTTTCTTCCTTAGTTTTCTCTCCTAGTCATGTTTTTCCATAGGGCACAGAAATATTGTCAAATGAGAAAATGAATCACTTGGTAAATGATTTGGATTTAACATTTTTTTTATCTATTTCTATTTGTCATGCTATTGACCAGAAAGTCAGTTCTGCTTTATAATATTAATATCATTTTATTCTCATGTCATGAGTACTCACTGTTAATGTCTACCCAAATTCTACTCACAATTACTACACATTGTATTTGTATTTATGTATGACTCATAATTCAGAAGCATGGGATTAATTTTTAAAAAGTGGAAGGGAGGTTTACAGTTTTAGGCATAAATTTTGGGTCCAGTTTTACAGCTGTTGGTTATTGAAGAATATAAGTGCCACTATTGTACCTTTCAGGATATCTCATTGATCTGGTATTACTGTCATATGAACATATTACAGCTGATTAAGAATACTGATTGGTATTTTTATTTTTATTTTTTATATTTAGATATTTTCTTTATTTTCATTTCAAGTCATCCCCTTTCTTCGTTTCCCCTCCGAAAACCCCCATACCATTCCCTCTCCCCCTGCTCACCAACTCTCCCACTCCCTCTTCCCTGTCCTGGCATTCCCTTATACTGAGGCATAAAGCCTTTACAGGACCAAGGGCCTCTCTTCTTATTGATGTCTGACCATAGGTATGTGGGTTCATTTCTAGGTCTTCAATCCTGTTACATTGATCCACTTGCCTGTCATTGTACCAATACCATGTAGTTTTTATCACGATTGCTCTGCAGTAATGGTTGAGGTCTGGGATACTGATTCCCCCTCAAGTTCTTTTACTGTTGAGAATAGTTTTAGCTATACTGGGTTTTTTGTTAATCCAGATGAATTAGAGAATTGCTCTTTCTAACTCTATGAAGAACTGAGTTGGGATTTTGATGGGGTTTGCATTGAATCTGTAGATTGCTTTTGGCAAGATGGCCATTTTAACTATATTAATCCTTCCAATACACAAGCATGGAAGATCTTTCCATTTTCTGAGGTCTTCTTTTATTTCCTTCTTCAGAGATCTGAAGTTCTTGCCATATAGATCTTTCACTTGTTTGGTTCGAGTCACCCCAAGATACTTTATGTTGTTTGTGGCTATTGTAAAGGGTGTCATTTCCCTAATTTCTTTCTCAGTCTGCTTATCCCTTGAGTATAGGAAGGCTACTGATTTGCTTGAGTTGACTTTGTATCCAGCTACTTTGCTGAAATTGTTTAACCGCTGTAGGAGTTCTCTGGTAGAGTTGTTTGGGTCACTTAAGTATACTATCATATCGTCTGCAAATAGTGATAGTTTGACTTCTTCCTTTCCAATTTGTATCCCTTTGACCTCCTTATGTTCTCTAATTGCTCTAGCTAGGACTTCAAGAACTATATTGAAAAGATATGGAGAGAGGGGACAGCCTTGTCTAGTCCCTGATTTTAGTGGGATTACTTCAAGTTTCTCTCCATTTGGTTTGATGTTGACTACTGGTTTGCTGCATATTGCTTTTAATATGTTTAGATATGGGCCTTGAATTCTTGTTCTTTCCAAGACTTTTAGCATGAAGGGATGCTGAATTTTGTCAAATACTTTTTCAGAATCTAATGAATGACCATGTGTTTTTTTTTTTTTTTTTTTGAGTTTCCTTATGTCAAGGATACCATTGATGGATTCCCATATATTGAACCATCCCCGCATCCCTAGGATGAAGCCTACTTGATCATGGTGGATGATCGTTTTGGATTTGGTGGATGATGTGTTCTTGGATTTGGTGGGCAAGATTTTTATTTAGAATTTTTGCATATTCATAAGCGAAATTGTCCTGAAGTACTCTTTCTTTGTTGGATCTTTGTGTGGTTTTGGTATCAGGGTAATTGTGGCTTCATAGATTGAGTTGGGTAGAGTTCCTTCTGTTTCTATTTGGTAGAATAATTTGAAGAGTAGTGGTGTTAAGTCCTCTTTGAAGGTCTGATAGAATTCTGCACTAAAACCATCTGGTCCTGTGCTTTTTTTGGTTGGAAGGCGTTCTATGACCCCCTTCTACTTCTTAAGGGGTTATGGGACTGTTTAGATGATCTGTTTGAGCCTGATTGAATTTTGGTATTTGGTATCTGTCTAAGAAATTGCCCATTTCCTCCAGAATCTCCAGTTGTGTTGAGTACAGGCTTTTGTAGTAGGATCTGATAATTTTTTGAATTTTCTCAGTTTCTGTTGTTTTAACTCCCTTTTCATTTCTAATTTTGTTAATGTCGTTACTGTCTCTCTGCCCTTTGGTTAGTCTGGCTAAGAGTTTATCTATCTTGTTGATTTTTTCAAAGAAACAGCTCCTGGTTTTGTTGATTCTTTGTATGGTTCTCTTAGTTTCTACTTGATTGATTTCAGCCCTGAGTTTGATGATTTCCTGTCTTCTTCTCCTCCTGGGTGAATTAGCTTCTTTTTGTTCCAGGGCTTTCAGTTATGCCATTAAGCTTCTAGTGTATGCTCTCTCCATTTTCTTTTTGGAGGCACTCAGGTCTAAGAGTTTTCCTCTTAGCACTGCTTTCATTGTGTCTCATAGATTTGGGTATGTTGTGCCTTCATTTTCATTAAATTCTAAAAAAGTATTTGATTTCTTTCTTTATTTCTTCCTTGACCAGTTTATCATTGAGTATAGTATTGTTCAGTTTCCATGTGTATGTGGGTTTTCTGTTGTTTTTGTTGCTATTTAAGACCACTTTTACTCCATAGTGATCTGATAGGAGGCATTATCATTTCGATCTTCTTATATTTGTTGAGGTCTGTCTTGTGACCAATTATATGATCGATTTTGGAGAAGGTACCATGAGGTGCTGAGAAAAATGTATATTTTTTTTGCTTTGGGATGAAATATTCTCTCTATATATATCTTAAATCCAATTGGTCCAAAGCTTCAATTAGTTTCACTGTCTCCCTGTTTAGTTTCTGTTTTCACAATTGGTCCATTGAGGAGAGTGGAGTGTTGAAGTCACGCATGATTATTGTGTTAGGTGCAATGTGTGCTTTGGGCTTTAGTAAAGTTTCTTTTACGAATTAAGGGTGCCCTTGCATTTGGAGCATAGATGTTCAGGATTGAGACTTCTTGGTGGATTTTTCCTTTGACCATGAAGAAGTGTCTTCCATGTCTCTTTTGATGACTTTAGGTTGAAAGTCAATTTTATCTGATATTAGAATGGCAGCTCCAGCTTGTTTACTGAGACCATTTGCCTGTAGAATTGTCTTCCAGCCTTTTACTCTAAGGTAGTTTTTGTCTTTGACTCTGAGGTGTGTTTCCTGTATGCAGCAAAATGTAGGGTCCTGTTTACATAACCAGTCTGCTTGTCTCTGTCTTTTTATTGGGAAATTGAGTCCATTGATGTTAAGAGATATTAAGGTATAGTGATTATTGCTTCGTGTCATTTTTGATGTTAATTTTATACTTGTGTGGTTATCTTCTTTTAGGTTTGATGAGAGAAGGTTACTGTCTTGCTTTTCCCAGGGTATTTTCCATCCTTGTATTTGTGTTTTCCCCCTATTATCCTCTGTAGGTCTGGGTTTATGGAAAGATATTGTGTAAATTTGGTTTTGTCATGGAATATCTTGGTTTCTCCATTTATCATGATTGAGAGTTTTGCTGGGTATAGTAGTCTTGGCTGTCATTTGTTTTTTTTTTTTTTTAATTTTTTTTATTCGATATAATTTATTTACATTTCAAATGATTTCCCCTTTTCTAGCCCCCCCACTCCCCGAAAGTCCCTTAAGCCCCCTTCTCTTCCCCTGTCCTCCCATCCACCCCTTCCCACTTCCCCGTTCTGGTTTTGCTGAATACTCTTTCACTGAGTCTTTCCAGAACCAGGGGCCACTCCTCCTTTCTTCTTGTACCTCATTTGATGTGTGGATTATGTTTTGGGTATTCCAGTTTTCTAGGTTAATATCCACTTATTAGTGAGTGCATACCATGATTCACCTTTTGAGTCTGGGTTACCTCACTGAGTATGAAATTCTCTAGCTCCATCCATTTGCCTAAGAATTTCATGAATTCGTTGTTTCTAATGGCTGAATAGTACTCCATTGTGTAGATATACCACATTTTTTGCATCCACTCTTCTGTTGAGGGATACCTGGGTTCTTTCCAGCATCTGGCAATTATAAATAGGGCTGCTATGAACATAGTAGAACATGTATCCTTATTACATGGTGGGGAGTCTTCTGGGTATATGCCCAGGAGTGGTATAGCAGGATCTTCTGGAAGTGAGGTGCCCAGTTTTCGGAGGAACCGCCAGACTGATTTCCAGAGTGGTTGTACAAATTTGCAACCCCACCAGCAGTGGAGGAGTGTTCCTCTTTCTCCACACCCTCTCCAACACCTGCTGTCTCCTGAATTTTTAATCTTAGCCATTCTGACTGGTGTAAGATGAAATCTTAGGGTTGTTTTGATTTGCATTTCCCTAATGACTAATGAAGTTGAGCATTTTTTAAGATGCTTCTCCGCCATCCGAAGTTCTTCCGGTGAGAATTCTTTGTTTAACTCTGTACCCCATTTTTAATAGGGTTGTTTGGTTTTCTGGAGTCTAACTTCTTGAGTTCTTTATATATATTGGGTATTAGCCCTCTATCTGATGTAGGATTGGTGAAGATCTTTTCCCAATTTGTTGGTTGCCGATTTGTCCTCTTGATGGTGTCCTTTGCCTTACAGAAACTTTGTAATTTTATGAGGTCCCATTTGTCAATTCTTGCTCTTAGAGCATATGCTATTGGTGTTCTGTTCAGAAACTTTCTCCCTGTACCGATGTCCTCAAGTGTCTTCCCCAGTTTCTTTTCTATTAGCTTCAGAGTGTCTGGCTTTATGTGGAGGTCCTTGATCCATTTGGATTTGAGCTTAGTACAAGGAGACAAGGATGGATCAATTCGCATTCTTCTGCATGCTGACCTCCAGTTGAACCAGCACCATTTGTTGAAAAGGCTATCTTTTTCCATTGGATGTTTTCATTGGCTGTCATTTGTATTCACTTGGAGTCTGCATGAGATCTTCACAGGATCTTCAAACTTTTATGGTCTCTGGTGAGAAGTCTCGTGTAATTCTGATAGGTCTTCCTTTATATGTTACTTGGCCTTTTTCTCTTACTGCCCTAAGTATTCTTTCTTTGTTTAGTACATTTGTGGTTTTGATTATTATGTGATGGGTGCTATTTCTGTTCTGGTCCAGTCTGTTTAGAGTTCTGTATGCTTTTGGTATATTCATGGACCTCTCTCTCTTTAGGTTAGGGAAGTTTTCTTTCATAATTTTTTTAAAGATATTTGCTGGCCCTTTAAGTTGTAAATCTTCACTCTCATCTATGCCTATTTTCCTTAGGTTTGGTCTTTTCATTGTGTCCTGAATTTCCTCGATGTTTTGGGTTACAAGATTTTTGCATTTTGCATTTTTTTTCTTTTACTGTTGAGTCCATGGTTTCTATGGTTTCTTCGGCATCTGAGATTCTTCTATCTCTTGTATTCTGTTCTTGATATTTGCATCTATGGCCCCTGATTTCTTCCCAAGGTTTTCTATCTCCAAAGTTTTCTCCCTTTGTGATTTCTCAGTTGTTTCTACTTCTGTTTTTAGATCCTGGATGATTTTGCTCAGCTCCTTCACTTGTTTGTGTTTTCCTGTAATTCTTTAAGTGTTTTTTGTGTTTCCTCTTTCATGACTTCTGCCTGTTGCCCAGAGTTCTCCTGTATTTCTTTAAGTGATTTTTGCATTTCTTCCTTATTGGTTTCTATCTCTTGATCCATATTCTCCTGAATTTCTTTAAATTATTTTTGTGTTTCCCTTGTAAGGCCTTCTAACTTTTGATCATTTTTCTCCTGAATTTCTTTAAGAGATTTATTTATGTCCTTCATGTGTTTCTCTAACCGTATCATCACCAGTGATTTTAAATCCAAATCTTGTTTTTCTGGTGTGTTGGCGTATCCAGGACTTGCTGTTGTTGGAGAGTTGGGTTCAGATGCTGCCATATTGTTGTGATTTCTGTTAGTAATATTCCTATGTTTGCCTTTAGCCATCTAGTTCTCTCACTGGTGGTAGCTGGTCCTGTCACTGGCTGGTAGTTCAATCACCTGTGAGCCTGTAAGGCTATTTCTGCAACACTGGTTGACTGGGTTTCCCCTGGCACAGATTGTTGATGTGCTGCCCTCTGCTTGTGTGCCCTTGGAGCTCTGCTGTGTCTTGCCCCAAGCAATGTTATACTTGGGTTGTCTCAGTGAATCTGGTGCTTCCTCTCTGTTCTGTCATGGAGTGAAGATGGGAGTCCCTCCCAATACTGATCACCATGTAGGACACTGAACCCATGACCAGCTGGCACACAGATGAACCGCTGATCTGCCCAGGTCCTGAGTGCAGAAAGACCCCTGGCGGTTTGTGCCCTAACAGATCATAAACTCGGGATATCTCAGTATCTGGTGCTGCCTTTTTGCTCTGGCAGGCAGTCAAGATGGCGGCGCGGAGTCACTTGACCAGTACCTATATTGTGAGTTTGTGCTATATATCACAGAGAAGCTAAACTATTGAAATTTCAGTAATGTGGTATTTGTCAGATTATGAGACTGACAGAAGGCACTATGGTTTCATAAACAAGGCCTGGTAAAGGACAGCTCCATTTGACATGGCAATGTTGTTGGAAGTAAATTATTACAGGGCACCAACATTGTATGATGAGCTATAGGCAAGTAATGGTGAGTGAAAGAGCACTTAGTCTTTTCAAAGATAAACCCCTGATAGGTCATCTATTCCCAAGAGTTTAGCTCTAAACATGTATGAGCAAAACTAAATGAACCTAACAGTTATAACTATGAACATAACAAACTGACTGACTGACTGTCTAGCTAACTAATTATTGAGAAGTTATTATAAGATTTTTGAGAAAGGGTGGGAAGACATAGGAGAAATTTGATGGAGGAGAAAGAAGGGGAAATGAATATATATATATATAGTGTGTGTGTGTGTGTTTATTTCAAATACATATAAAATTCTAAAAAAATTATAAATATTAAAATTTAAAAATGTAGAAGAATTTCTGTGGATTGTATCCTAGTAATATCCACTTATTAGTGAATATATACATGTTCTTTTGGGTTTGAGTTACCTCACTCAGGATGATATTTTTTAGTTACATCCATTTGCCTGCAAAATTCATGATGTCCTTGTTCTTAATAGCTAAATAGTGTTCCATTGTGTAAATGAACCATATTTTCTGTATCAATTCTTTGTGAGACATCTGGTTGTTTTCCAGATTCTGGCGATTAAAAATAAGGCCATTCTGAACATAGTGGAGCATGTGTCCCTGTGTTATAGTGGGGCATCTTTTTGGTGTATGTCTAAGAGTGGTATAGCTGGTTCTTTAAGTAGATCTATTTCCAATTTTCTGAGAAACCTCCATATTGATTTCAAGAGTGGTTGTACCAGTTTGCAATCCCACCAGCAATGGAGGAGTGTTCTTCTTTCTCCACATACTTGCCAGCATGTGCTGTCATTTGAGTTTTTGATCTCAACCATTCTGGTTTGTATAAGGTGGAATTTCAGGGTCAATTTGATATGTGTTTCACTAAGGACTTTGAACATTTGTTTGAGTGCTTCTTGTCCATTCAAGATTCATCTGTTCTGAATTCTGTTTAGCTCTATATCCTACTTTTTCATTGGGTTGTTTGGTTTTTGAATGCTATCTCCTTATGTTCTTTATATATTTTAGATTTTAACCCTCTATTACATGTGGGGTTAGTGAACATTTTTTTTCAGTCTGTAGGTTGTGGATTTGTACTACTCACTGCATCTTTTGCCTTACAGAAACTTTTTAGTTTCATGTGGTCCAATTTATCAGAAGGGCCCAAGCGAGGATCCTTTAATCCCACTGGGATGGCGATGAAAACAATTATGGGAGCCATGTGGAGGGAGGGACCTTGGTGAAAGAGGAAAGAAAGGGGGGAATAGGAGAAGATGATTAGGTAAAGGGTCAAGGTTGGGGACAGGAGAGAAGGCCTGAGGGCCACTAGAATGAAGGGAAATATGCAACTTCAGGGGTGGTGTGAGGTAGGAGGTGGGGGACTGTCTAGAATGTACCTGAGACTTGGGAAGTGAGAGACTCAAAGGGAGGGACCAAAGATGAAATGCCCAACAATGGGGAGAGGGAACTTGTAGAATCCACCTCCAGTAGAAAGGCAGGACATTATGTAGAGTGGTGGGATTGCCATTACACAGTCACAAATTCTCATCCAGAATTGTTTCTGTCTAACTTCAGGGACTAAAATGGAGAAGAGACTGAGGGAAAGGTGGTACTAGGATTAGTATTAACTTCTACCTAGTTCCATTTTTATAAGAGTCTTCTAAATCACATTCTAGGCTTTTATTCATTTGCCCTGTCAAAAAAAAGAATATTATGGGTTTATGCTGGAATAAGATTTGGGAAGATACAAAAGACAAAATGTTGTTTATGGAAAGGAAAGATATATTGGCAGCAGTTCTTTCTTCAGTGTGCACATACTTATTAGGTTAATCTGTGCCTCAGAAGTAAAGGCAGAGATTTCCTGTGGTTAGCTCTGTGATCTCTCTTTTATTGATGACCAGTAGAGAAAGTCTACTTCCTCTAAATATGCTTTCTGATCTGAGGAGTAATGTGAATAAAATAAGTTTACTGTTCAGTGTGCAGTAACTAGAAACTCTTGTCCTTATTATTGACCTGGCATTATTCCTCATTCTGTATTTACTTATTTTGAACTCGTTTTTTTTTTTTTTTTTTTGTTTTGTTTTGTTTTTTTTTTTTTCTAATTTTAACCTAAGACTTTTTGATGATAAATTCTGATTTTCTACATAAGACAAAATTAATCATTTGACAACTGGTCTCATTATTAATTTTTAGCTAGTGACTTTAATGGATCTCTGAATTGGGATATATCTACAAATTTTAAGAAAGTGAGATAAAACTAATTAATATGTTCAATACTGGTAATTATCAAAATATAACCTATTTAACCTGTTCAAGTTTTCTCTCTAATGATTTACTTAAGTAAAGCCATTTTAAATATTTAATGCTACATTGTAGAGTCACACTTTATTTCAAATATATCAGCTCCAAATTGTGAAAATATAATATTCTGTATTTTGTGTGATGTTGAGATGTGAATGCAGTAAAGAGGACTCTTAATTTGCTTTATATACTCCTTAATTCTGCATTAGAAAAATTTACTGAAGAGCAAAGAAGCAAGAACAAGTTATCCAAAAAAACCCAAATCACTTAAAATTTAATATTTAAATATTGTAAGGAACATTTGACAGCCAAAGCAACTATTTGTGTATTATAAAGAAAATTAGGATTCATATAATAATGCATTAAAGATTTTCATGTGCTACTAGAAGATTATTCTCTCAGTCATGACTGTTTTTTATTAGTAAAAAAATAATGTCACCAAAACTTCTAATATTGATTGTGCTCATATCCTTTATACATGCATAACCAGAAAACTATAGAACTCTATACTGAGTTGAAAACTATATATTTTTTAATATTGACTTGCTTCAGTACTATTTATGTTTTGCTGAAAAATGTTATATCCAAATAATTCATTTTCATCAAACTGAATTCACCATTTCTTCCTCTGCAATACCCCCTTATTTCTTCCATCCTTTTCCCCACAAAACTTTAGGTGATCTTTTTCATTTAGCCTAGATTCTACACAGTGTTGCCTTTATGTTCATGGGAAGAGCATATCTACTGAATTATGGTTAGCCACTCAGGGTTTATAGTCCTGAAGAAGGCATTAATTCCAAGAAGCCCCTTATATAGAGGTAGAATTTTATGAGATCTTCACTTATATGTGCCTGGGTTTTAGCTGGCTTGATGCTGTGCAGATCATGTACTCTTGTTTGCAGTACACCTATCATGTTTAGCCAATAATATCTTGCTGAGATTTCTACTACTATTGGTTCTTACTTTTCTTTTCTGCTCCTTCTTCTGTAATTATTTGTGAACCTCGGAGGAAGGAAGCATGGTACAGAGTACAGTATTCTCAGGAGGAGGCCAACACCATTTTCTCGTATTTCTCTCTGTTGAAAAATTGTGTAGCTTTGAATTGTTTGGCATTAATATAAGGTTAAACTTCTCTTATGATGGCTGAGATAAGATGTTCTCATCTATGGGTATAAATTTGAAACAGATACATTAATATGTTCGTTTTACTGCAACAAATGGTGGGTGCCAGTGTTCTAGGATATGTTCATGTCCATCCTAATCTTTGGAGATTGCCATGTCTAGAACATATTCACATGTATCAGAGTTGTCATCCTTTACTTGCCACCTTCTATCAATGATTGGTGTTATACTTTATTTTCCTTATAAATACATTTGTGCAATGCTTATGTATGGTTATAAATCTGTAATGGACTGTATATACTTCCAATGTTGTATTGTTATATAAGCTATTTTTATATAGTTAAAAAATCAAACAATGAATGTGGTCATTTTTGTTTAAGTTATTGGATACTTTTTCAAGTTATTTTAGTAGTAAATTGTTTCATTTTTATTTAAAACAGTCAAACAATCAAATATGTCCCTTTAACAAAATAACAGTAGCTAATCCTCTAGAGAGTATGATTTAGCTATCAGGGAGGTTTTGGTGATTGATGGTACTAGACATGAAGTATTCTTTTTTTTATTCAATATATTTTTTACTTACATTTCAAATGATTTCCCCTTTTCTGGCCCCCACTCCCCAAAAGTCCCATAAGCCCTCTTCATTCCTCCTGTTCCCCCATCTACCCCTTCCCACTTCCCTGTTCTGGTATTGCCCTATACTGCTACACTGAAGTCTTTCCAGAACCAGGGGCCACTCCTCCATTCTTCTTGGACCTCATTTGATGTGTGGATTATGTTTTGGGTATTGCAGTTTTCTAGGCTAATATCCACTTATTAGTGAGTGCATACCATGATTGATCTTTTGAGACTGGGTTACCTCACTTAGTATGATGTTCTCCAGCTCCATCCATTTGTCTAAGAATTTCATGAATTCATTGTTTCCAGTGGCTGAATAAGTACTCCACTGTGTATATATGCCACATTTTTTGTATCCATTCTTCCGTTGAGGGTTACCTGGGTTCTTTCCACCTTCTGGCTATTATAAATAGGGATGCTATGAACATAGTCAAGCACATATCCTTATTACATGCTGGGGAATCCTCTGGGTATATGCCCAGGAGTGGTATAGAAGGATCCTCTGGAATCTTATGTCCATATACATAGATACCCAAATACAAATGAATATTCAATCCCAAACATGCCCATATAGGCACACATAAACTAAACTATTCAGTGGTTATAAATGTTTAGTTAAATAGTCTACATAGTTTCCTTTTAAATTTTACGTAATTCTTTATGTCTTTATAAAAATATCTGAGGCACATCAGAACTCTGCCTCCCGCTAGAGTCTCTGCCATCTTGGATCTCTGGCACCAGAGAAATCAGACAAACTGAGGTATGCAAATATAACCCACAGTCAACATCGCGGGGGACTAAGCCCAACAGGCGTTGGCCTGCACCCAGGCCCAGGGCTGTTCGGGGGTCGGGGGGGACATCGGTGTGCAAACCCGGCCAGGAGGTTGTTTGCCCGGCCCAGCGTGCACCACCATTTTGACGAGACACCAGAGAGTTCTAGCAGGCAAAGTCAGCTAAGAGTCATAGCCCAAGGCTAACATAGCGGGGGTCGAAGACAGACAGGCCTTGGACTGACCCCATGCCCAGGGCTGCTCAGTGGGCCATCTGTGTGCCAACCCGGCCAGGAGGTTGTTAGCTTAGCAGACTCTCCCAGCTCTTTCAGGGAGCGAGCACACTCCACCATCCTGGCCACCTGACAGAACCAATTAACAGTCATAGCCTGAGGGGAACTTTGCTCAGGCCTTAGCCTGCCAGACTTTTGCCTAGACTCAGGACCACAGCAGCTAGGCTAGCGTTGTGTGCAACAACCTGGTAAGGAGATCAGCTGCCCAGCAGAGTGAGCAAGACTCGGAAAATGTCCCATAGCATAGACCATCAGCACTCACTGAAGGAGCACACTGACACCGCCTGGTTTACACAAACAACCTGGGGCAAGGCACACTAGGGCTCCAAGGGCACCCAAGAGGAGTACAGAACATCAGCAATCTGTAACAGGGGAAGCCCAGCCATACAGTGTTGCAGAAATAGCTCTACAGCCTCACAGGAGGCACAAATACCAGCCAGAGACAAGACAAACTAACTCCAGAAATAACAAGATGACAAAGGGCAAGCACAGGAATGCTACTAACAGAAATTCTAGGTAATATGGCAGCGTCTGAACCAAACTCTCCAACATCAGCAAGTCCTGGTTACACAAACACACCAGAAAAACAAGATTTGAATTTAAAATTACTGTTCATGATGCTGCTAGAAGAACACAAAAAGGACATAAATGAATCTCTTAAAGAAATACAGGGGAACATGAATAAGCTAGAAACCTGTATAATGGAAACACAAAAATCACTTAAAGAAATTCAGGAGAATAAGGCTCAAGAGATAGAAGCCAATAAAGAAGAAACACAAAAAAAAAAAAATTAAAGAAATGCAGGAGAAAGTAAGTCAAACAGCAGAAGTCATGAAAGAGGAAACACAAAAATCTCTTAAAGAATTACAGGAAAACACAAGCAAATGAAGGAGGTAAGCAAAACCATCCAGGATCTAAAATCAGAAATAGAAAAAACTAAGAAATCACAAAGGGAGACAACTTTGGAGATAGAAAACCTTGAGAAGAAATCAGGGTCCATAGATGCAAATATCAACAACAGAATACAAGAGATGGAAGAAAGAATCTCAGATGCCAAAGATACCATAGAACCCATTGACTCAACAGTCAATGAAAATGCAAAATGCAAAATGCAAAAAGCTTGTATCCCAGAATATCCAGGAAATCCAGGACACAATGAGAAGACCAAACCTAAGGATTATAGGCATAGATGAGAGTGAAGATTTACAGCTGAAAGGGCCAGCAAATATCTTCAACAAAATTATGGAAGGAAACTTTCCCAAGTTAAAGAGAGAGATGCCCATGAATATACAAGAAGCCTACAGAACTCCAAACAGACTGGACCTGAGAAGAAATAACTCTCATCACATAATAATCAAAACCCTAAATTGCGATAGCTTTTATAAGTTTATGACGAAGCCCGCGAATCACAAGCCAATCATTTCTTAGCATGGAGAGCCCTCGAAATGCGAGCCAATCATGACAGCTTTTATAAGTTTACTACAAAGCCCGCGAATCACAAACCAATCATTTCTTAGCATGGAGAGCCTATGAAATGTGAGCCAATTGATTTGTACCACTCCATAATTTTTAGGCCAATCAGTTTAAATTATCAGAGCCTGCACTCAGTGGACCAATTAGTTTCCTATTTTCTTGAATGTCTACAGCTGTGTGAACTCCTGCATAGGGGTAATGGTGTAAGTTTACAGAAGCAAGATAAGCTTAGCCCATTTCCAGTTACCTTATGGGGCCAGGATCACCTATTCAAGGCCTTTCTGTTAGCTCTAAACAAAGGGTGGGCTCTGGAATGTGACCTTTTACCTAGTTTCTAATGAAGCAAGATAGCATTTTAAACTTCTGACTTCTTGCGGTCATTAGAGTTAGGCTGTATTATTTTCTATCCTTTCACTTCCCACTTCTTCTCTTGTTAATAGTTTTAATCTTAGAACTATAGTGCTAAATCTCTGACTTTATATATTCTGGATTGTCCTGCCCTAAATCTCTGATATTGTTGGCATAGCATAAGAATCTGTACAGCACTTATACTTTCTCTAATAAAAACTATTAACTGGTTAATCACACAGGTTCCAATTGTAAGCAAAAGGAGTAAAATTACAAGAGGTCTCTTCAAAGCAGAAAGCAGGGTGGTCAAGAGTACAAGATAAGGGCCTTTCCATCAAGTCTCAAGGTATTCTGCAGTGGCATCTAACATAGACCTGACCTCCAACTTGGAAACGACTTGCAATTCTCTTTCTCCTGAGTAGGCCTTCCACGCTTGCTGTCTCACCCACTCAAGGGCCTTGAGCCTAGAGAACAAAAGCCTGAAGCAAAAAGGGTAGGAGAGTTATCTAATCATTAACACCAGTCTCTGTGGTCAATTTAGTGAGGGTTTCTTTCATCAGGGTTCCAGCAACAGTTCCTGAAGCCTTCTAATACAGATCCAGTCACCTATCTGGAAGCATTGTGGAGTCTCTGGCATGCCTGGAGCATTTAAGGCAAATCTCATATTGTGGGACACCTCCTGGGAGGGCCCAGTGGACACCAAAGGAGTTGGGGTATCAAAAGAGATCTCTAAGGGGGTCAGGTTAACATGGTAGGGGCTCTTCAGAAACAAGGGGAGAGGCACCACTCAGCCTGAGCCAGTCTCCAAGGTCAATTTAGTTAAGGTATCTCATAGGGTTTTGTTTATTCTCTCTACCTGCCTTGAGCCCTGGGGACAGTACATCCAATAATGTTTCCAATTAGTCCCCAATATCTCTGTCAATTTCTGACTTACCTTAGAAACAAAAACAGAACCATTGTCTGATCTAATTACTTTGGGCACTGTGAAACTTGGAAAAATTTCTTCTAACCTTGGCAGCTGTTTCCTGCTTCAACTCATCTAGATAAAAGTATCTATAAATGCTATAAGATATTTTATAACCATATTCTCCTGCTTTTATAAAATCTCTTAATATACTGTTCTCTTCTAGGTCTTTTGCGCTGTTTACTCTTTAGTGCATAAGCATTTACTTGCTGGCATATCTTACACTGTTCTATTATCTCTCTAGCCTAAAACCGGAGTCATAAATATATCCATTTAGTCCCTTAACTGCAGGACAAGGTTTTTAATCCCCTAAATGAGTCCATCTGTGCATTTGGCCTAGTGAGTCTTTGGCTTACTTTCCGGGGAGTATAGTTCTCCCTTCTTGTGTGCACCTTCTCTTGGTAATAGTTGGTAGTGTGGTTAGCAATCTCAGTCCTTTTAAAGTGAGGCTGTTCCTTAATTCTGTCCCATTTCCCAATGGGTGTCTCTTACAGACCCATAAACAGTATAGGCTCCTGCATATCCATTCTTGGAGCCACTTGGTCTGCCTGGATATTGCCCACTGAATCTTTTCCCTTTGCACGTCCTGGGGTGTGAATACTCACAGTGGCTGACTTCATTAGGACATCTAAGAGGTCCAAGATTTCCTGTTGGTTTACTCTGATGTGAGCAGTCCTCTTGGCATATATCCCTGTGGACATGGGCTGTGGCAAAGGCATACCTGTAATCCATGTGGCTGTTGATTTTCTTGCTGGTTCCAAGTTCCAAGGTCTTGGTGAGGGCAACAAGCTCCACTTTCTGTATTGACATGCCAGGGGGTAAAGATTCTTCTACCCAGATGACATTTGTGCTGTCCACCATAGCAGCTCCTGCTTCTATCATGGAGAAAAATTGACTGAAAAAAAATATCTGAGGCTGAAGATTTTATAATAAAATGTGGCTTATTTGGCAGTTGATTTTTATCACTAAAAAGTCTATGCACCTTTGTTAAAGTGTGGTGGAGAAGCATAAGGGAAATTCCTACATAGAGAAGAGAGAAACAGCATTCATAGGACATTTTCACACTGACATTGTGATTTCATGAAAACTTATCTGGTGTGAAATGTATTTGAAGCACTTCTAAGGAGAGTGTTTGGGGTCCAATCACTTTTCTTTAGAGTTTAAACTCTTAAAAGTACACCACCTCTAAATGCCATTGGATATAAGACTATATTTTCAGCCTGGAAAATGAGGGGTGACACATCTTAGCCAAGTCATAGCAATAGCCTTCTTGCTCTTTAGCCTAGAAATATTTGAAAACTGGAATAAAAGATATTTAAATTAATTATACTGCCACTTACTAAGAACACTTAATATTTTCAACTATGAAAACATATTTGGTTTGGAATTGAGTATTAACTTCAGGAAAAAATTCAATTCTACATCTGCCATGGAAAGAAATAATTTTGTAGACTAATGTGAAATGTATGAGTTATTCACCAGTTAGAACCCATGTAGCAACAAATAAAAATAGAACAGTGCCTCTTCTTTGCTATCTTTTTTAGTAAACAGTGTAATAAGCATATTTTATCATATGATGGTAAATTTCTCATATAAATATTTAAATTTCTCTTAGACTTCAGCTTCATTCAACAAACACTTATTAAGCAATCATTATCAATGTCTTTGGAACTGAAGGAATGACTGTGTGGTAAAATTAGTTCTTGATCTTGTGTAAAGTACAAGTTCAGTTCTTATCACTCAGGTTGGTGTTTCTTTACTGTAAGTAACTACTAACTCCAGACTAGGGATCTGATACCATCTTTTGGCATCATGGGCACCCCACACACTTAGACAAACACACACATGTGTGCACATAGCCAAAAGTACTTTAAAAAAAATCTAAATAAAAATTTGCAGCTTAGAAATACTATTATTTTATTTTCAAAACACTTCTAATAAAGCAGAAAGCATACTGGTATGTTTTCTATTTAATTTTAACTTTAGAGGTACCAACCATATCCCACAGACTCTCCGTGTATATACACAGACTATTTCTGTATATTAGTGACTCCCATTGCATATAGGGAAATTCATGTTATAACGACTGTGTTATTTCATTGTTTATTTGTAAAATGCTTTCTAATTATTTGATCATGTATTACTTTTCTGGAAAAAAGAAATCCTATGATATACAAGTTAATTTTCATTAAGAATGATCATATTTCCAATGATGTTAAGAATTTTTTGTGTTTCTGAAAACTAGAGGAGCCTGTTCCTTCAGATGTGGTAGACCCAGGCCACTTCTGCCATGGAGAAGATCCTGCTTCATGATACTTTCTAGAGAACTGGCAGTAGCAGGGCATTCAAGAACTGGCAGCATCAGGAAATTTGAGAACTAGCAGCCTGCAGGGCATTTGACCCTTGCCAAGTCTGCCACAGGGAAGACCCAATCTCCTGATACTTCCTGGAAGACCAGCTGTATGCAGGGCATTTGAGAGAAAGGGAATCCCAGGAGTAAAGAAGCACAGACCTGCAGGACAGACAATTTTGAGACAGCAAGACCAACTAACATCAGAGATAACTAGATGGCATGAGGCAAATATAAGTTCATTATCACAGAAACCAAGGCAACATGGCAACATCAGAACCCAGTTCTTCCACAACAGCAAATTCTGAATAATCTATCACATCAGAAAAGCAAGAGATGGATTTAAAATCACATCTCATGATGCTGATGGAGGACCTCAAGAAGGACATAAATAATTCCCTTAAAGAAATACAAGAGAATATGATGAACATATAGAAGCCCTCAAAGAGGCAACACAAAAAATCCTATAGGGAATTAGGAGAGAACATGGGTCAATATGCAGAAGCCCTGAAAGAGAAATTACAAAATCCCTTAAACACAGGAGAACCTGGGTCAACAGGTAGAAGCCCTTAAAGAGGAAACACAAAAATCCCTTATAGAATTTCAGGAAAAAACAAACAAACAAGTGAAGCAACTGAGCAAAAATATCCAGGATCAAAAAATGGAAGTAGAAACAAATAAAGAAATCACAAAGTGAGACATCTCTGGAGATAGAAAACCTAGGAAAGAATTCAGGAGTCATAGATGCAAGCATCCACAATAGAATTCAAGAGATAGAAGAAGAATCTCGGATGCTAAAGGTTCCAAAGAAAACATTGACTCAACCATCAAACAAAATGCAAAAAGCTTGCAACCTAAAACATCCAGGAAATCCAGGACACAATGAGAAGATCAAACCTAAGGATTGTAGGTAGAGATGAGAGCAAGGATTTAAATCCTAAAGGCCCAGTATCTTCAAAGATATTATAGAAGAAAACTTACATAACCCAAAGAAAGAGATGCCCATGAACATACAAGAAGCCTACAGAATTCCAAACACCTTGGACCAGTGCAGAAATTCCTCCTATCACATAATCAAAACACCAAATGCACTAAACAAAGAAAGGATAGTAAAAGCAGTAAGGGAAAAAGGTCAAGTAACATATAAAGGCAGACCTATCAGAGTTATACCAGACTTCTCACCAGAGACTCTGAAATCCAGAAGATCCTGGGCAGATGTCATACAGACCCTAAGAGAACATAAATATCAACCCAGACTACTTTTCCTAGCAAAATTTTCAATCACCATAGAAAGAGAAACCAAGACATTCCATGACGAAAGCAAATTTACACAATATCTTTCCAGAAATCCAGCTATCCAAAGGATAATATGTGGAACATACTAATACAAGGTGGGAAACCATACCATATAAAGAGCAATAAGGTAATCTTTCAACAAACCCAATAGAAAATAGCTACACAAACAAATTCACCTTTAACTAAGAAGATAACAGTAAGCAACATACACTTAAATCCTTAATAACTCTTAATATCAATGGTCTCAATTCCTCTACAAAAAGACATAGACTAACAGTTTGGATATGTAAACAGGACTCAATGCTTGGCTACATACAAGAAACCTGTCTCAGTGACAAAGACAGACACTATTTCAAAGTCAATAGTTGGAAAATAATTTACCAAGTAAATGGCCCCAAGAAAGAAGCTGGAGTGGTCATTCTTATATCAGTTAAAATTGACTTTCAATCAAAAGTTGTTGAAAAAGATGAGGAGGGAAACTTCATACTTTGCAAAGGAAAAGAATACCAAAATGAATCCTCAATTCTGAACATCTATGCTCTGAACGCAAAAGCACACACATTCATAAAAGAAACTTTGAGAATATGTGTACTTCTGGCGGCGGCGGCAGCAGCGGCAGCAGTGGCTGCTCCAGCTGAAGGGCCATCAGCAGTGGAACCAAGGCGTCACAGGGTCCAGTTAGGCCCTGCGCCCACGACCACTGACCTTCGCTGACCAGCCGGACAGCAAGCAGCTGCAGTTGTGCGGCGCCTTTCCTGCACGGAGGCCACTTCAGAACTCGGCCTCCCACCAGTCAGGAGAGGAGGATCCATCTTGGTTCCGTACTCCAGGAATCGGACAGACTGAGGTACACAAACATAATCCGAGGCCAACACCGCGGTGGTCTGAGCCCGACGGGCGTTGGCCTGCACCCAGGCCCTGGGCGGGTCGGGGGGCCATCGGGGTGCCAACCCAACCAGGAGGTTTTTTGCCCAGGCCTGCGAGCGCGCCGCCGCCATTTTGCCTGCAGGACGACAGAGAGCTCAGGCGGGCAGACCTGTAACAGGCATAGCCTAAGGCTAACAAAGCGGGGGTCCAGGCCCCAAAAGGCACAGGACTGACCCCAAGAACTGGGCGGCTTGGTGGGCCATCTGTGAGTCAACCCGCCCAGGTGATTGTTAGCAAAGCAGACTCTCCCGGCGCTTTCAGGGAGCGCGGGCGCACACGCCCGCCATCCTAGTCACCTGGCAAACCCAATTAACAGTCAAAGCCGTAGGGGAACTTTGCTCGGACCTTGGCCTCCCAGGCTTTTGCCTGGACTCAGGGACTGGGCGGCCAGGCTAACCTTGTGTGCGATAGCCCGGTTGGCAGATCGGCTGCCCAGCGGAGTGAGCGGAACTCAGGGGAGGTCACAGTAGCATACACCGTCGGCACTCCCTGGAAGTGCACACGGGCTCCATCTGCTCCACAGACACAATCTGGGGCAAGGCCTCAGGCAGAAGCCCTTAGCTCTACTCTCTCCGCTTCCGGATCCAGATCAGTCTGGGCGGCAGCATTACATCTCCAAGTCCTGCAAGTGGCTAGCTGGGCTTCCGGGCGGCCAGCTGGGAGAAGTCAGTGTGCTCCAGTGAATCCAGCGGGCCCCAGCGGGAGCCTTCGGGTGCCTGCTTTGGGATCTGAACAGCCTGGGCAGCAGCACACTGTCTACAAGCAGTGCAGGAGGTAAGCTGTGCACCAGAGGCCAACTGGGAAGGGGCAGCTTGCACTGGTGAGTCCAGCACTGACAAGATAAACTAACACCAGTGAGATCTAGATGGCAAAAGGCAAACGCAGGAACGTCACTAACAGAAATCAAGGCAATATGGCAACATCTGAACCCAATTCTCCTCTACCAACATGTCCTGGATACCCCATCACACCAGTAAAACAAGATTTGGATTTAAAATCACTGGTCATGATGCTGGTACAGGAACACATGATGGTCATACATAAAGAAATTCAGGAGACAATGGATCAAAAGGTAGAAGCCCTTGCAAGGGAAACACAAAAATCATTGAAAGAAATCCAGGAGAATACAAAAGCCAACAAGGAGGAAATGCAAAAAACACTTAAAGAAATACAGGAGAACTTTGCTCAACAGGCTGAGGTCATGAAAGACGAAACACAAAAATCTCTTAAAGAAATACAGGAGAACTTTGGTCAACAGGCTGAGCTCATGAAAGAGAAAACACAAAAATCTCTTAAAGAATTACAGGAAAACACAAACATGCAAGTGAAGGAGCTAAGCAAAACCATCCAGGATCTAAAATCAGAAGTAGAAACAACTAAGAAAACTCAAAGGGAGACAACTTTGGAGATAGAAAGCCTTGGGAAGAAATCAGGGGACAGAGATACAAATATCAACAACAGAATACAAGAGATAGAAGAAAGAATCTCAGATGCTGAAGATTCCATAGAAACCATGGACTCAACAGTTAAAGAAAATGCAAAATGCAAAAAGCTTGTAACCCAAAATATCCAGGAAATCCAGGACACAATGAGAAGACCAAACCTAAGGATTATAGGCATAGAGGAGAGTGAAGATTTACAACTTAAAGGGCCAGCAAATATCTTCAATAAAATTATGGAAGAAAACTTCCCTAACCTAAAGAGAGAGATGCCCATGAATATACAAGAAGCCTACAGAACTCCAAACAGACTGGACCAGAACAGAAATACTTCCCGTCACATAATAATCAAAACACCAAATGTTCTAAACAAAGAAAGAATACTAAAGGCAGTAAGAGAAAAAGGCCAAGTAACATATAAAGGAAGACCTATCAGAATCACAGCAGACTTTTCACCTGAGACTATGAAGGCTAGAAGGTCCTGGGCAGATCTCATGCAGACTCTAAGAGAACACAAATGCCAACCAAAACTACTATATCCAGCAAAACTCTCAATCACCATAGATGGAGAAACTAAGATATTTCATGACAAAACCAAGTTTACCCAATATCTATCCACAAACCCGGCCCTAAAAAGGATAATAGGAGGACAACACCAATACAAGGAGGGAAACTTCACCCTGGAAAAAGCAAGATAGTAACCTTTCATCAAACCCAAAAGAAGTTAAGCATTCAAATTTAAAAAATAACGTCAAAAATGATAGGAAGTAACAATCACTATTCCTTAATATCTCTTAACATCAATGGACTTAATGCCCCAATAAAAAGACACAGACTAACTGAATGGATACGTAAACAGGACCCTACATTTTGCTGCTTACAGGAAACACACCTCAGGGTCAAAGACAAACACTACCTTAGAGTAAAAGGCTGGAAGACAATTTTACAAGCAAATGGTCTCAGGAAACAAGCTGGAGTAGCCATTTTAATATCAGATAAAATTGACTTTCAACCCAAAGTCATCAAAAGAGACCCTGAGGGACACTTCTTGCTGGTCAAAGGAAAAATACAAAAAGAAGAACTGACAATCCTGAACATCTATGCCCCAAATGTAAGGGCACCCTCTTTTGTAAAAGAAACTTTATTAAAATTAAAAGCACACATTGCACCTAACACAATAATTGTGGGTGACTTCAACACTGCACTTTCCTCAATGGACCGATCAGGAAAACAGAAACTAAACAGGGACACAATGAAACTAATTGAAGCTTTGGACCAATTAGATTTAACAGATATATATAGAACATTCTATCCTAAAACAAAAGAATATACCTTTTTCTCAGCACCTCATGGTACCTTCTCCAAAATCGACCATATAATTGGTCACAAGACAGACCTCAACAAATATAAGAAGATCGAACTAATCCCATGCCTCCTATCTGATCACTATGGAGTAAAAGTGGTCTTCAATAGCAACAGAAACAACAGAAAGCCCACATACACGTGGAAACTGAACAATACTCTACTCAATGATACCTTGGTCAAGGAAGAAATAAAGAAAGAAATTAAAGACTTTTTAGAACACAATGAAAATGAAAACACAACATACCCAAATCTATGGGACACAATGAAAGCAGTGCTAAGAGGAAAACTCATAGCCCTGAGTGCCTCCAAAAAGAAAATGGAGAGAGCATACATTACCAGCTTAATGACACACCTGAAAGCCCTGGAACAAAAAGAAGCTATTTCGCCCAGGAGGAGTAGAAGGCAGGAAATCATCAAACTCAGGGCCGAAATCAATCAAGTAGAAACAAAGAGAACCATACAAAAAATCAACAATACCAGGAGCTGGTTCTTTGAGAAAATCAACAAGATAGATAAACCCTTAGCCAGAATGACCAAAGGGCACAGAGAAAGTATCCAAATTAACAAACTTAGAAATGAAAAGGGAGATATAACAACGGAAACTGAGGAAATCCAAAAAATCATCAGATCCTACTACAAGAGCCTATACTCAACACAACTGGAGAATCTGGAGGAAATGGACAATTTCCTTGACAGATACCAAATACCAAAATTAAATCAGGACCAACTAGACCATCTAAACAGTCCCATAATGCCTAAAGAAATAGAAGGAGTCATAGAAAGTCTTCCAACCAAAAAAAGCACAGGACCAGATGGCTTCAGTGCAGAATTCTACCAGACCTTCAAAGAAGAGTTAACACCAATACTCTTCAAACTATTCCACAAAATAGAAACAGAAGGAACACTACCCAATTCCTTCTACGAAGCCACAATTACGCTGATACCAAAGCCACACAAAGATCCAACAAAGAAAGAGAACTTCAGACCAATTTCCCTTATGAACATCGATGCAAAAATACTCAATAAAATTCTTGCCAACCGAATCCAAGAACACATCAAAACGATCATCCACCATGATCAAGTAGGCTTTATCCCAGGAATGCAGGGTTGGTTCAATATACGGAAATCCATCAATACAATCCACTACATAAACAAACTCAAAGAACAAAACCACATGGTCATTTCATTGGATGCTGAAAAAGCATTTGACAAAATTCAGCATCCCTTCATGCTTAAAGTCTTGGAGAGAACAGGAATTCAAGGCCCATACCTAAACATAGTAAAAGCAATATACAGCAAACCGGTAGCCAGCATCAAACTAAATGGAGAGAAACTTGAAGCAATCCCACTGAAATCAGGGACCAGACAAGGCTGCCCCCTTTCTCCTTATCTTTTCAATATTGTACTTGAGGTACTAGCTCGGGCAATTCGACAACATAAGGAGGTCAAAGGGATACAAATTGGAAAGGAAGAAGTCAAACTATCATTATTTGCAGACGACATGATCGTCTACCTAAGTGACCCAAAGAACTCCACTAGAGAGCTCCTACAGCTGATAAACAACTTCAGCAAAGTGGCAGGTTATAAAGTCAACTCAAGCAAATCAGTGGCCTTCCTATACTCAAAGGATAAGCAGGCTGAGAAAGAAATTAGGGAAATGACCCCCTTCACAATAGCCACAAACAGTATAAAGTATCTTGGGGTGACTCTTACCAAACATGTGAAAGATCTGTATGACAAGAACTTCAAGACTCTGAAGAAGGAAATGGAAGAAGACCTCAAAAAATGGGAAAACCTCCCATGCTCATGGATCGGCAGAATCAATATAGTTAAAATGGCCATTTTGCCTAAAGCACTATACAGATTCAATGCAATACCCATCAAAATCCCAACTCAATTCTTCACAGAGCTAGAAAGAGCAATTATCAAATTCATCTGGAACAACAAAAAACCCAGGATAGCTAAAACTATTCTCAGCAACAAAAGGAAATCTGGGGGAATCAGTATCCCTGACCTCAAGCAATACTACAGAGCAATAGTGTTAAAAACTGCATGGTATTGGTACAGTGACAGACAGGAGGATCAATGGAACAGGATTGAAGATCCAGAAATGAACCCACACACCTATGGCCACTTGATCCTCGACAAAGAGGCTGAAAACATCCAATGGAAAAAAGATAGCCTTTTCAACAAATGGTGCTGGTTCAACTGGAGGTCAGCATGCAGAAGAATGCGAATTGATCCATCCTTGTCTCCTTGTACTAAGCTCAAATCCAAATGGATCAAGGACCTCCACATAAAGCCAGACACTCTGAAGCTAATAGAAAAAAAACTGGGGAAGACCCTTGAGGACATCGGTACAGGGAGAAAGTTTCTGAACAGAACACCAATAGCGTATGCTCTAAGAGCAAGAATTGACAAATGGGACCTCATAAAATTACAAAGTTTCTGTAAGGCAAAGGACACCATCAAGAGGACAAATCGGCAACCAACAAATTGGGAAAAGATCTTCACCAATCCTACATCAGATAGAGGGCTAATATCCAATATATATAAAGAACTCAAGAAGTTAGACTCCAGAAAACCAAACAACCCTATTAAAAAATGGGGTACAGAGTTAAACAAAGAATTCTCACCTGAAGAACTTCGGATGGCGGAGAAGCATCTTAAAAAATGCTCAACTTCATTAGTCATTAGGGAAATGCAAATCAAAACAACCCTAAGATTTCATCTTACACCAGTCAGAATGGCTAAGATTAAAAATTCAGGAGACAGCAGGTGTTGGAGAGGGTGTGGAGAAAGAGGAACACTCCTCCACTGCTGGTGGGGTTGCAAATTGGTACAACCACTCTGGAAATCAGTCTGGCGGTTCCTCCGAAAACTGGGCACCTTACTTCCAGAAGATCCTGCTATACCACTCCTGGGCATATACCCAGAAGACTCCCCACCATGTAATAAGGATACATGTTCTACTATGTTCATAGCAGCCCTATTTGTAATTGCCAGATGCTGGAAAGAACCCAGGTATCCCTCAACAGAAGAGTGGATGCAAAAAATGTGGTATATCTACACAATGGAGTACTATTCAGCCATTAGAAACAATGAATTCATGAAATTCTTAGGCAAATGGATGGAGCTAGAGAATATCATACTAAGTGAGGTAACCCAGACTCAAAAGGTGAATCATGGTATGCACTCACTAATAAGTGGATATTAACCTAGAAAACTGGAATACCCAAAACATAATCCACACATCAAATGAGGTACAAGAAGAAAGGAGGAGTAGCCCCTGGTTCTGGAAAGACTCAGTGAAACAGTATTCAGCAAAACCAGAACGGGGAAGTGGGAAGGGGTGGGTGGGAGGACAGGGGAAGAGAAGGGGGCTTGCGGGACTTTCGGGGAGTGGGGGGCTAGAAAAGGGGAAATCATTTGAAATGTAAATAAATTATATCGAATAAAAAAAAAAAAAAGAAACTTTGATAAATCTCAAAGCACACATTGAAACCCACACAATAATAGTGGAAGCCTTTCATACCACACTCTCAAAAGTGGACAAATCATGGAATCAAAAGCTAAACAGAGGTACAGTGAAACTAACTGACATTATGCACCAAATGGTTCTAACAGTTATTTGTAGAACATTTCACCTTAAAGGAAAAGAATATACCTTCTTCTCAGCACCTCATGGTACCTTCTCCAAAAGTAACCATATAATTGTTCACAAAATGGGCCTCAACAGATACAGAAATATTGAAATTGTTCCATGTACATTATCAGATTACCATCGCCTAGGGCAGGTCTTAAGCTCAAACAAAAACAATGGAAAGCACATATATGCATGGACTTTGAAAAATGTTCTTCTCAATGATAGTTTGGTCAAGGAAGAAATAAAGAAATTAAAAACTTTTCAGAATTTAATGAAAATGAAGACACATTATACCAAAATTTATGGGACACAATGAAAGCAGTGCAAAGAGGAAAACTTATAGCTCTGAGTGCCTCCCAAAAGATAACAGAGAGAGCTTACACTAACTGCTCGAGATTAGACATAAAAGCCCTAGAACAAATAAAAGCAAATACACACAAGAAGAGTTGATGGCAGGAAATAATCAAACTCCAGATGGAAACAAAAAGAACTATACAAAGAATTAACAAAACCAGGTGCTGGTTCTTTGAGAAAACCAACAAGATAGATAAACCCTTAGCCAAACAAACTAGAGATCACAGAGACAGTATTCAAATTAAAAAAAATCAGAAATGAAAAGGGAGACATAACAATAGAATCTGTAGAAATTCAAAAAAAATCATCAGATCCTACTACAAGAGTTTATACTCAACAAAGTTTGAAAATCTAGATGACTAGATTTTCAATGGACAACTTTCTAGATACATACCAGTTGTCAATGTTAAAACAGGATCAGATAAACCATCTGAATAGTTCCATAAGTCCTGAGGAAATAGAAGCAGTCATTAATAGTCTCCCATCAAAACAACAACAACAACAACAACAACAATAACAACAACAAAACAAAAAAAAAAACAAAAACAAACCAAAAAAACCAAAAACAAAAACAACAACAACAACAACAAAAAAAAACCAGGACCAGATGTGTTTAGCAGGAAATTCTATTAGATCTTCAAAGAAGAGCTAATACCAATACTCTTCAAACTATTTCACAAAATAGAAACTCAAGGAACACTACCCAACTAATTCTATGAAGCCACAATAATGTTTATATCTAAACCAAAGACCAAACAAGGAAGGAGAACTTCAGACCAATCTCTCTTCTGAACATTGATGCAAAAATACCGAACAAAATTCTAGCCAACTGAATCCAAGAATGTACCAAAACTATAATTCACCACAATCAGATAAGCTTCATCCCAGGGATGCAGGGATGGCACAATATACAGAAATCCATCAGTATAATCCACTACATAAACAAACTCAAGGAAAAAAAAAAACATGGTCATTTCATTAGATGCTGAAAAGGCTTTTGGAAAAATCCAGCATCCCTTCCTGATAAAAGTCTTGGAGTGATGGGGAATCCAAGGCCCATACCTAAACATAGTAAAAGCAATATACTGTAAACTGGTAGCCAACATCAATTTAAACATAGAGAAACTTGAAACAATCCTACTAAATTTAGGGACTAGATAAAGCTGCCCATTATCTCCATATCTATTTATATCATACTTGAAATTTTAGTCAGAGCAATCACATAATAAAAGGAGGTAAAAAGTATACAAATTGGAAAGGACAAAGTCAAAATATCAGTATTTGGAGATGATATAATAGTATACTTAAGCGATCACAAAACTTCCACCAGAGAACTCCTAAAGCTGATAAATAACTTTAGCAAAGTGGCTGGATATAAAATTAAGCCAAGCAAATCAGTAGCCTTTCTCTGCTCAAAGGATAAAAACATGAGAAAGAAATTAGGGAAATGACACCCTTCACAATAGCCCCAAATAATACTTCATACCTAGGTGTGACCCTAACAAAGCAAGTGAAATATCTGGATGACAAGAACTTCAAGCCTCTGAAGAAAGAACCTGAAGAAAGAAATTGAAGAAGATTTCTCAGAAGATGGAACGATCTCCCATGTTCATGGACTGGCAGGATCAATAAAGAAAAAAGGAACATCTTGCTGAAAGCAATCTACTGATTCAATGTAGACCCCATCAAAATTCAAAATTAATTCTTCATTGATCTAGAAAGAGCAATTCACAAATTCATCTGGTATAACAACAACAACAACAAAACAAAACAAAACAAAACAAAACAAAACAAAAAACCCAGCATAGCAAAAACTATTCTCCACAAAAAAAGAACTTCTGTGGGAATTACCATCCTTGACCTCAAGCTCTACTACAGAGCAATAGTGATAAAAACTGTTTGGAATTGGTATGGAGACAGGGAGGAAGATCAGTGGAATAGATTTGAAGACCCAGAAAAGAAGCCACACCAGTACGGTCACTTGATCTTTGAGAAAGGAGCTGAAAATATCCAGTGGAAAAAGACATCATTTTAAAGAAATGGTGCTGGATCAACTGGAGGTCAGCATGCAGAAAAATGCAAACTGACCCATTCTTATCTCCTTGTACAAAGCTCAAGTACAAGTGGATCAGGATTTATACATAAAACCAAACACACTGAAGCTTACAGAGGAGAAAGCAGGGAAGAATCTTGAACACATCGGCACAGGGAAAAAGTTCCTGAACAGAACACCAATGGCTTATGCTCTAAGAACAAGAATCACCAAATGGAACCATATAAAACTGCAAAGCTTCTGTAAGGGAGAGGACATGGTCAATAGGACAAAAGGTAACCAAAAAAAAAAAAAAAAAATTGGGAAAAGATCTTTACTAATCCTATATCCGATAGAAAGCTAATATTGAATGTATACAAAGAACTCAAGAAGTTAATTTCCAGAGAGTCAAATAACCCTATTAAAAAATGGGGTACAGAGCTAAACAGGGATTCTCAACTGAGTAAACTCCAATGGCTCTAAAGCACTTAAAGAAAAGTTCAGCATCCTTAGTTATAAGGGAAATGCAAATCAAAACAACACTGAGATTCCACCTCACACTCAGAATGGCTAAGATGAAAGACTCAGGGTACAGCAGATGCTGGAGAATGTGGTAAAAAAGGAACACTTCTCCATTGTTGGTGGGATTGCAAGCTGGTAAAACCACTCTGGAAATCAGTTTGGCGATTCCTCAGAAAATTAGACATAATACTACCTGTGGACCCAGCTATACCACTCCTGGGAATATACCCAGAAGATGTTCCTACATGTAATAAGGACACATGCTCCAGTATGTTCATAGCTGCCTTATTTATAATAGCCAGAAGCTGGAAAGAACCCAGATGTCCCTCAAGAGAGGAATGGATACAGAAACTGTGGTATATATATACAATGGAGTACTATTCAGCTATTAAAAACAATGAATTCATGAAATTCTTAGGCAAATGGATGCCCCCCCAAAACAGAAATCGAGCAGGCGTGGAGGTGGCATATATGTGGAGGCAGTGGGTGTGTGGAGGGCTTGGGGGTCTTTGGGGAGTGGGGAATAGGGAAAGGTTTTACCATTGGAAATGTAAATAAGTTGATATTCAATAAATAAAATAAAAAAAGAAAGAAAACTAGAGGTGTATCTAAAATGTGAGTAACAGCGATTTACATTGGGAAACATTGATATTTGTAACAATGATCTTTTAAGTACTCACCTTTTTTAAGGTAAAATTTTAGAATCAATGTTTTAGTTTTATTATTATAATTTGAATGATTTTTAGCTATACATCATTCAATGAAATATTTGTTATAAAAAACTTCTTTGTTGTGTTCAACATTTTTGTGTGTTATTTGTAAGACTGAGCCTTATATCAAAGTATTCGTGATTGAAATAGATTAGAGAAACTATCAAAAAAACCAAATTATTTTTACCACTAGTGGGTTTTGTAATAATGTAATATTATCAAAATTATTTTGAAATTAAAATAGAATTGGTAACAGATAGGAAGCCCCTTTTTATTCTGGCCATTTAGAGTTTTTCATTATCTCTGTTTACCTTGTTTCAATTATACTAAGTTAGTTGAGGAGCAGATACACTAAGATGAGTCCCAGAGTCATGGTCTCATTTTGTATTTCCTAGCTTTTGCCTATCTGTGCTGAGCATGATCTCCAGGGCATAAGGGAGACTTTCAAATAGGGCCAGATAAAATTATTTTCCTAAAAGCAGAGGGACTTTCCCAAAAGACTTACATATAGTTTTCTCTGGAAAATGCATAAAATGAATCATAATGCACAAAGTCCTCTAGAATGCAACACACAGAGTTCAAAACCTAAATGTGAGAGACAGAATGATAGTGATCACATCATTTGGCTGAGCTTTGCTGGAACTATGTCAAACAGCTGTGCCGGCTTCATGACTTTCACCATTTCCAGTGGATATGGCTATGCCAAGTAATAATTTTTAAGATGTATTTTTTTAGTGTGTGTGTATGTGTGTCTGTCTGTCTGTCTGTCTGTCTGTCTGTCTGTCTGTCTGTCTGTTAAATGCACACGGATGCCCTTGGGGGTAGACGGTGCTACCAAATACCCTGGAACTGGAAATACAGATAGTTGTGAGCTTCCATGTGACTGTGAGGAGCCAAACCCAGGTCCTCTGCAAGAACAGAAGCTAATTCAATTTGTTTTTATATAATAATCAAGGTATGTCTGTTAGATATAGTTCTTACCTGAATTGTACTGTATTTCCTACAATATGAGGAGGATCCTTGTTTGTCACAATATTTGAGAATTAACAGAGGCCAGTTTGATATTAAAAAATTCTTTCAAAGTTAGTGCTAACAAATTGCATATAAAGAAACATCCATGATTAGCAGGCTTTGGTTTAAATGACTGAGTTTATTTAGTAAACAGCAAACAAGAGTGAAAGAAAAAAAGAGTGGCAGCAAAAAGTTATTAGAGCATCAGACCAAACACAGCATCCAGCAGAAGGCAAATGAAAGTGCCTTGATCCAAAGAGGTCAGCTGGAGCCTTGATTGACCACAATATTACAAGGAAGAGTACTTTTTCCTAAATGAGTCTTCTCATGGCAAATATTCTAGCTTCCCTTTGCACTTTTCATATTTCATATGATGGTGTAAACCATAGAAACTTCCCAAATGCTTTTATTCAGGTGTTTTTTTTTTTTTTTTCTGTTCTCTTTCTTCCCTGTAACAGTCAAGGGAACCAACCAGTTTCCAAACAATGGACCATGGGGGAGAATTGACAAAGACAGGCTAGGATTTAAAGGGAGAACCTCAATGAGAACCATATTCTCAGATATTTATATAGAATAATCATTAAAATTTAATGTGATTTTATTTTAAATCAATTTAGAACAGCAAGGAACTGTTTCGTTTTTAGTCATCCTAGACTATTATACCCAGGAAAACTCTCAATCAGCATAAATGGAACAAAGCAAGATATTTCAAGACATATCCAAATTCAAACAATATCTATTGAAAAATCCAGCCCTATATAAATACTAGAAGGAAAACTTCAGTCCAAAGAGGATAACTACATCCAATAAAACACAGAAAAAAAGTAATTCAATACCAGCCGAAACAAGGACCCCCCCCCCACAGACAGACACACACACACACACAAACACACACACACACACAGAGTAAAGCAACCCACATCAAAATAACAGGATATAAAAATCACTGGTCATTAATCACTGGTCAATAACATCAATGCATTCAATACCCCAAATAAAAAGCCACATGCTAACATTGCTTCAGAGCAGGAAAACGTTTCCAAGCAAATGGATCCAAGAAGCATGTTGGAGTAACAATTCTAATATCTAGTAAAATAGACTTGCAACAAAATTATTCAAAAGAGACAGGGAAGGGTATCTTAATTCTGAACATATATGCCTCAAACACATGGACATATTTGTAAAAAAATATTGCTAAAGTTTAAATCATACATTTAACTTCACACATTAATAGTAGGAGACTTCAATACCTCACTGTCTCCAACTGACAGGTCATCCAGACAAAAATTAAACAGAGGAATAATAAAAATAACAGATATTATGAATGGAATGAACTTAACAGACATCTATAGACTATTTCATCCAAACAGAAAGGAATATACATTCTTTTCAGCACCTCATAGATCCTTCTCCAAAATTGACCATATAATCTGTCACAAAGCAAGTCTCAACAGATACAAGAAAACTGAAATAATGCCCTGTATCTTATCAGACCACCAAGGATTAAAGCTGGGCTTCAAAACAGCAAAACACCAGAAAGCCCATGCACTCATAGAAATTGAACAACTCTTTATTCAATGATCTCTGGATCAGGGAAGAAATAAAAAAAATAAATTAAAGACTTTCTGGAATGAAGTGAAAATGAAGGAACAGCATACCCAATTTATGGGACACAATGGAAGCAGTGCTAAGAGGAATGTGCACAGCACAAAATGCATCCATAAAGAAATTATAAAGCTCTCACACCAGCAATTTAAAAGTAAACCTGAAGAGAAGAAGACAGAAAATAATCATAATCAGGGCTGAAACCAATCAATTAGAATTAAAGAAAACAATACAAAGAATCAAGAAAGCAGGAGCTGGTTATTTGAGAAAACCACAAAATAGACAAACCCTTAGTCAAACAAACCAAAAGACAGAGTGTCAATATTCAAATAAATAAAATCAGAAATCAAAAGGGAGATAGAACTGAACCCAAATAATCATCAGGTTTCACTTCAAAAGTCTGTATTACACAAAATTGGAAAATCTAAACAAAATGAATGGTTTTCTAGACAGTTGTGACTTACAAAAGTTAAATCAAGATCAGGTAAACTATTTAAACAGCCTTATAAGCCTTAAAGAAATGGAAGCTGTCACTAAAAGTTCAGGGCCAGATGATTTTATTGTAGAATTCTACAAGATCTTTAAGGAAGAGCTAATACTGATTCTTCTTAAACTATTTCACAAGATAGAAAGAGAAGGAACATTGCCAAATTCATTCTTTGAGGCCACAGTCACCTTGATAACTAAACCACACAAAGACTGGACAAACAAAGAGAATTTCAGTCTTTCTTCTCTTATGAATGTTGATGCAAAAAGTACTCAATGAAATACTTGTAAACTGAATCCAGGAACACTTAAAAAATGTCATCCATTATTATCACGTAGGCTGCATCTCACAGATGCACGGATGGTTTAATATATGAAAATCTGTCAACATAATCTGCCATGTAAAGAAACTGAAAAGAAAAAAAAATCACAGGATCATCTCATTAGATGCTGAAGAAGCTTTTAACAAAATTGAACACACCTTCACATTAAAAAAAATTAGAGAGATGGGGGTACAGGGAACATACCTAAACATATTCAAAATAATATATAGCAAACCAATTGGCAACATAGAGTTTAACAGAGGGAAACTTAAAGCAATTGCACTAAAATCAAGGACAAGACAAGGCTACCTACTCTCTTCCTGTCTATTCAATATAGTACTTGAAGTCCTAGCCAGATCAATAAAACAGCTAAAGGAGATCAAGGGGCTACAAATTGGAAAAGAAAAAGTTAAATTTTGCTGTTTGAGGATGTAAGAATAGTATACATAAGTGACACCAAAAATTTTACCAGAGAATTCCATCAGCTGATAAACACCTTCAGCAAATTGTCTGGATTCAAAATTAACTCAAAGAAATCAGTAGCTGCCCTTTATACAAAAGATAAACTAGCTGAGATAGAAGTTAGGGAAGACATCAATCTTTAGAATAGCCATGAATATGCTAAAAGTCTTGGAAAGAACAGGAATTCAGGGCCCATACCTAAACATAGTAAAAGCAATATACAGCAAACCAGTAGACAACATCAAACTAAATGGAAAGAAACTTGAAGCGATGCCAGTAAAGTCAGGGACTAGACAAGGCTACCCTGTCTCCCCATATCTTTTCAATATAGTACATGAGGTACTAGCTAGAGCAATTAGACAGCATAAAAATGTCAAAGGGATAAAAATTGAAAAGGAAGAAGTCAAACTATCACTATTTTCAGATGATCTGATAGCATAGTTAAGTGACCCAAAAAAACTCCACCAGAGAACTCCTACAGCTGATAAACAACTTCAGCAAAGTGGTTGGTAATAAAGTCAACTGAAGCAAATCAGTAGCTTTCTTATACTCAAAGGATAAGTAGGCTGAGAAAGAAATTAGGGAAATGACACCTTTCACAATAGCCACAAACAATATAAAGTATCTTGGTGTGACTCTAACCAAACAAGAGAAAGATCTGTACGACAAGAATTTCAGGTCTCTGAAGAAGGAAATTGAAGAAAATAGAAAAATCTTTCATGCTCATGGATTGGCAGGATTAATATAGTTAAAATAGCCATCTTGCCAAAAGCAATATAGAGATTCAATGCAATCCCCATCAAAATCCCAACTCAATTCTTCATAGAGTTAGAAAGAGCAATTCTCAAGTTCATTTGGAATAACAAAAAACCCAGGATAGCTAAAACTATTCCCAACAGTAAAAGATTTTCTGGGGAAATCAGTATCCTGTATCTCAAGCAGTATTACAGAGCAATAGAGTTAAAAACTGCATGGTATTGGTACAGTGACAGGCAGGTAGATCAACGGAATAGGATTGAAGACCTAGAATCAAACCCATACACCTATGGTCACCTGATCTTTGACAAAGGAGCTGAAAACATCCAGTGTAAAAAAGATAGCCTTTTCAACAAATAGTGTTGGTTCAATTGGAGGTCAGCATGCAGAAGAATGTGAATTGATCCATTCTTATCTCCTTTTACTAAGCTCAACTCCAAGGGGATCAAGGACCTCCACATAAAACCAGACACACTGAAAGTAATAGAAAAGAAACCTGAGAAGACCCTTGAGGACATGGGCACAGGGGAAAAGTTCCTGAACAGAACACCAATAGATTATGCTCTAAGATCAAGAATTGACAAATGGGACCTCATAAAATTACAAAGTTTCTGTAAGGCAAAGGACACTGTCAAAAGAACAAAACATCAACCAACAAATCGGGAGAAGATCTTCACCAACACTACATCTGACAGAGGTCTAATATCCAATATATATAAAGAAATCAAGAAGTTAAACCCCAGAAAACCAAATAACCCTATTAAAAATGTGGTACAGAGCTAAACAAACAATTTTCACCTGAAGAAGTTTGGATGCCAAAGAAGCACCTTAAGAAATGTTCAACATCATTAATCATTAGGGAAATGCAAATCAAAACAACCCTGAGATTTCACCTCACACCAGTCAGAATGGTTAAGATTAAAAACTCAAGAGACAGCAGGTGTTGGCAAGGATGTGGAGAAAGAGGAACACTCCTCCACTGCTGGTGGGAATGCAAGTTGGTACGACCACTCTGGAAATCGTTCTGGAAGTTCCTCAGAAAACTGGACATGACACTTCCAGATGACCCTGCTATTTCACTCTTGGGCATATACCCAGAAGATTCCCTGGCATGCAATAAGGACGCATGCTCCATTATGTTTATAACATCATTATTTACAATAGCCAGAAGCTAGAAAGATCCCAGATGTCCCTCAATGGAAAAATTGATACAGAAAATGTGTTATATTTACACAATGGAATAAATACTACTCAGCAATTAAAAACAATAAATTCATTCAATTCGTCAGCAAATGGTTGGAACTGGAAAATATACTAAGTGAGGTAACTCATTCACAAAGGAACTCACATGGAATGCAGTCACTGATAAGTGAATATTAGCTCAGAATCTCAGAATACCCCAAACACAACCCACATTTCAAATCATTCCCAAGAAGAAGGAAGGAGTGGGCCTGGGTCCTGAAAAGGCTTGATGCAACATTATAGGGAATTGCTCAAACAGATGAGTGGGAGTGGGTTGATTGGGGAACTGATGGAGGGAAGAGGACTTATAGGATTTAGGGGGAGGGGAAACTAGGAAAGGGAGAAGCATTTGGAATGCAAAGAATATAGGAAATAAAAAAGAAATCAATATACCAAAATAAATAAATAAATAAATATAAATAAAAATTTTAAAAAATCTGAAACAAGCTGCAGAGAACAAAACGAATAGCCACGAATAATGTAAAATATGTTGGTAAAACTCTAACCAAGCAAGTGAAATATCTGTGTCACAAGAGCTTCAAGTCCCTGAAGAAAGAATTCAAACATCTCAGCAGATGGGAAGACATTTCATACTCATGGACTGATAGAATTAACATAGTGAAAATGGTCATCTTACCAAAAGCAATCAATGTAATCCCCATCAAAATCCCAACACAAATCTTTTGTAGACCTTGAACGAGCAATTCTCAACTCCATACAGAAAAACAAAAAACCCTGGTTAGCCAAAACAACGCTGAAAAATAAAAGAACTTCTGGATGATTCACCATCCCTGTTTTCACACTGCACTACAGAGTAATAGCAATAAAAAAAAACTGCATGGTATTGATATAGAAAGAGACATGTTGATCAATGGAATAGAATCGAAGACCCAGAAATAAAGCTACACACCTATGAATACTTGAATTTTGATAAAAAAAAAACATACAATGAAAAAATTACATCCCCAAGAAATGATGCTGGTTCAACTGTATATTTACATGTAAAAGAATGTAAGTAGATCCATATTTATCACCCTGCACAAAACTCAAGTCCAAGTGGATCTAGCACCTCAACATAAAACTGGATACATTAAATCTCATAGAAGAGAAAGTGGGAAATGCCCTTGGACACATTGGTAAAGAACACAATTTCCTGAGAAGAACACCAGTGGCTCAGGTTCTACTGATCAATAATTGATAAGTGGGACCTCATGAAAGTTCTTTTAGGCAAAGCTTCTGTAAGGCAAAGGACACTGTCAATAAGACAAAATGACAACCTTCAAATTGGGAAAGCATCTTCACCAATCCTACATCTGACAGAGGGCTAATATTCAAAAGTTACAAAAAACTCAAGAAGTTAGACACCAACATTACAAACAACCCAATTAAAAGGTGGTGCATAGAGAATGAATGGCCAAGAAGCACTTAAAGAAACGATCAAAACCTTAGTCATCAGGGAAACGCAAATCAAAAAAACCTCTGAGATTTCATCTTACACCCAGTAAATGGCTATAGTCCAAAACTCAAGAGATAGCACATGTTGGCAAGGATATGGAGCAATGGGAACACTCCTTCATTTTTGGTGAGATTGCAAACTTGTACAACCAATTTGAAAATCAATTTGGCAGTTACTTAGTAAACTGGGAATGCTTCTATCTCAAGACTCTGAGCATATGTCCAAAAGATGTTCCACGATCCCAGGAAGATACTTGCTCAACCATGTTCATAGCAGCTTTTTTCATAATAGCCAGAAACTGGAAACAACCTAGATATCCCTCAACTGAAGAATAATAAAGATGAAATTAGATAAAGAATAATAAAGATGAATGAAGATAAAATGTGGTGTATCTATACAATGAAATAGTATTCAGCTGTTAAAAACAAGGACATCTATCCTGTACCTTTCCTGGCTGTGGGCCAAGAGGGGTGAGATGAAGGTGGAGGGTGTAGCCAATGCTCCCAGGCAGTCATGGGTGGGCAATACTGCCCAAGGAACCCGGATGCCTCTCTAGAACATGAGCTCATCCAAAAGTGCCTACTACAACCCCTACTCTGGGGCCTGCAAGGGGTGCGGTGTGGCAATCTTCTCTCCTCAGATAGCAGTGGGACCAGGATGTAACAACCTTCGGGTCTACCTCACCACCATCACCAAAGCTGATGGGATCAGCACATATAAACAGCATTGCAGAACACTTTCCTCCTCTAACACCCTTGCTTATTCATAATGATGAAGAGGACTGGCATGTACCTATCAACACCCCTCACCACTCTGATTTAGCCATCACTGTCAGCTTCCTACACTCCGAGTTCAGCATGTTCCTGTGCTCCATGTTCTCATTGCCTGAGAAGGAGCCAGAGATATTGGTATTTTCAGAGCAGCCCTCAGTAAAGTTGTGCTGCCAGCTCTGGGGCAGTAGGTTCAAAGACCCTGTGATCACTACATATGGGCACACCTTCTGTAAAAGATGTGCTTTGAAGTCAGAAGTGTCCTGTGGACAATGCCAAGCTGACAGTGGTAGTGAACAACACTGCAGTGGCTGAACAGATTGGAGAGCAATGGAAGGCCTGGTATCTTTGAAGTAGACCCAAGGTGCTGCCCCTTTACCATCAAACTTAGTACCTGGAAGGACCATAAGAGTTGTGACTGCAGGCTGCCCGCTGCCCCAACAAGCCCAGCTGCCCACCCTTTCTCAAGATGAATCTCAAGGTCCACCTGAAAAAATGCAAACACATCAAGTGTCCCCACTCTAAGTATGGGCACATTTATTGAGCATCAGGAAACCTATGAGACACAGTTAGAAACATGCTGCTTCAAGAACCTGAAGGAGTTCCTGCAGTAGACTGATGACTGCTTCCATGAGATACATGTAGCACTGGCCCAAAAGGACCAGGAGATTGCTTTTCTGTGTTCCATGCTGGGCAAACTCTCAGAGAAGATTGACCAGCTGGAGAAGAGCCTTGGGCTCAAGTTTGATGTCCTGGATGAGAATCAGAGCAAGCTCAGTGAGGATCTTATGGAATTCTGGACAGATGCATCCATGTTGAATGATGAACTATCTCACTTCAATTTGTTCCTGAACATGGGTATTTTCAGATTCTGTGATCCTCAGCAGATCTTCAAGTGCAAAGGGACTTTTGTGGGACACCAGGGCTCTGTCACCAGACAGTCTCTGTTTCTATTCCAAGGGTGTTCTGCTCTTCAGTGGCTCTTGTGAGAAGACAATTAAGGTATGGGACATGGATACAACTTACAAGCACCAAAAGGCACTGGAAGGTGAAGATGGTATTGTACTGGTGCTCTGTATCCAAGGGTGGAAACTGTAAGGTAGGTCTGCAGACTGCACCATCATTGGGTAGGACATTCAGAACCTACAGAAGATGAACACCAACCATGCTCATGACAAATGTGCCTGCACATTGGTATCTTCCCATAACATTTTTATCCGAGGCTCCTTGGGAACCATCAAGGTTTGGAACATTGTGGGCACTGAGATAAAGGTGAAGAAAGAACTCACAGGCTGCAACCATAAGGTGTGGCCCTGGTGGCAGCACATAACTAGCTGTACAGTGGCTCTTATCATACAATCACGATCTTGGACACTGGGAACCTTGACTGCACCCAAGTCCTGTAGACATCTGGTGGCAATGTGTATTCCATTGCTGTGACAAATCACCACATCGTCTGTGGCACCTATGAGGACCTCACTGATGTATTGGACATTGAATCCAAAGAACAGGTGTGGGTCCTCACAGGCCAGGTGGGCACAGCATATGCCCTGGCAGTCATTTCAATACCAAACCAGAACAATGTTTTCAATGTATCCTTTGACCAGTCCTTCAGTCCCTCGGGGTCTAGAGCATGGACAACATGATCTGCACACAGACACTGCTGCACCATCAGGGCAGTGTAACTGCACTGTCTGTTTCCCAGGGACTGGTTCTTTTCAGGGGCTGTGGATAGCACCGTGAAGGTTTGGACATGATAACAGAATCAAAGCCGTGCTTGCCTCTCTCTGGGTCTGTAAGTAAGGCTGAACCTCCATGATGGCCTTGGAATGTCTGCCTGTCTTGTGGAGAGAGGTAGACAGGCTCAAATAGCTAGGCAGTGTCATCCCTGCCTATGTTTGGTGAGGGATCTTTCATAAGGCCCCTCTCTTACTTGTACCAGAGAAAAGCTTAGGCCTTTCTATGGGTGCCAGGTGTGATGCTTTCCTGGTCCCACCATTCATATAACTCCACAGACTTTTGTTTTGAGACAGGGTCTATCTATGTAGCTCTGGCTTGCCTGGAACTCACTATGTAAACCAGGCTGGCCTCAAACTCACAGATCTGCCTTCCTCAACCTCTTGAGTGCTGAGAGTAACAGCATGAGCCACTGCTTCTGGCAGAAACCAGATGGACAATTGATCATTTTTACTTACCTTTTCTACTGGTTTTAGACTGTAAATAGATTTTATTACTTCCCTGTTGAAATAAAAGCTGCACAGACCATGAAAAAACAAAACAAAACAATAAAACAAAACAAAACAAAACAAAAGGACATCATTATTTTACAGGTAAATGAATGGAACTTAAGAATATCATCCTGAATGAAGTAACCCAGTCTCCAAAGGGCATGCATGGTATGTATTCACTCTTAAGTGGATATTAGCCATAAAATACAGGATGCCCATGCTATACTCCACAAACCCACATAGCACAAGGAAGGAGGGCACAAATAAGGATGCTTGAATCTCACTTGGAAAAGGAAATGGAATAGTAGAGGAAGGCATATGAAGGGATGGAAGTGGGTGGGAGACAGGATTGGGAGGAGAGTGGGGCAGTTCAGGGTAGGGTGTGGGTAGTGGGAGGGGGATAGCAAGATGGCCATAAGAATGAATGGAAATCTGCAATTGATTGGGGAAGGGAGGAGGGTAGGTAGGAGGCATCTCCAGGAAGATAAAGATTCCAGAGTTAGGGGTGGTGTGCAAGAATCAATGGGGATGTCCTTAGTTGCAGCTCACAGTATTGAGGATGTGGAGCCTGAAAAGGCTGCCTCCTATGGCCAAACAGGAACCCCAGTGGAGTGATAAGGACATCAATTCACCTACAAAATTTTGTCCCCAAATTTATCCTGTCTATAAGTAATGCAGGGATTGGGGATGGAGCAGAGATTGAGGGAATGGCCAACCAATAACTGGCCCAAATTGAGACCCAACCCATGTTCAAGCACCAATCTTGATACTATTACAGATACTGTTATTCTTGCAGACAGGACTCTAGCATGGTTCTTCTTGAGGAGGCCTCACCCACCAACTGACTCAGACAGAGGAGTACACCCATAGCCAAATAATGGATGGAGCTTGGGGACTCTTATGGAAGAATAGGAGGAAGTGTTACAACTCCCAAGGGGATGGGAATTCCACAGGAAGACCAACAGAATCAACTAACCTGGATCCTTGGGGACTGAACTACCAACCAGCATACTGGGACTCCTAGGCCTCCCTGCATGTTTGTAACAGATATGCAACTTGTTTGTCATTTGGGTCCCAAACAACTGTAACAGGGGCTATCATAAAAACTGTTGTCTGTATGTGGGATATGTTCTTCTAATTGGGCTGCCTTGTTTGGCCTCAGTGGGAGAGGAAGTGGCTAGCCTCACAGAGTCGTGACGTGTCATTGTGGGGGGACACCCAGGGGTAATCCATGGAGGGGGTAACCAAGATGGGGGAGGGGAATGAGTGGGATGTAAAGTGAATAAGTAAAAAATAAATTAATTAAAATTTATTCTAGATTCTACATGAGAAAAACATCTAAAGAATTTTTTAAAGTTCAAGAAATTTAATTGTTTTCCTATAGTTGGTGTCCTACTTGGTCTTTCCACCAAAAATGTACAAACGTTTCCAAAATTTCCATACTTCTTAATAATTTCTTTCTTCATTATGGTTCCTACCCTTCTTCCCACATCTGTTCTCACTTTTTCCATTTTCCCAGTCTTCTCAGTGTTAATCTTCTGATTATAATGATCCTAACCCAGGTGTGCTGATTCCTTATTGTTTCCCTAATGAAAGGCCCTAGTGAAAAGTGTCTTCTCATATGTCTGGTGACTATATTTATGACTCTTCACAGAAATGTTTACCCAAGTTACTTGCCCAATTTAATAGTGTTATTCCATGTATTTCCCTTAAACATTCAAAAATTACTTTTATACTTCACAAATTATGCCTTTTATGACACATATGACTTGCAAATATCTATAATTCTGAAGTCATTAATTCACTCTATTTATTCTGTTGTATAGATACCTTTGCTATTGTCAATTTGTCTACTTTTGATTTTGTTGCTTTTTCTTTTAATATCACATCTCTGAAATGACTGTCAAAATCAACTTTAAAAAGTATTCTTTTATGTCATAGGGGTTTTAAATGTAGGGTTTTTAAAGTATATCTGTCTGTTTATTTTTAATTGAGTGTGTTCTATGGATATTCAGTTTTTTATCCATATTAATTGAAAACACTATCATTGTCCCTACATATATTATTAAAACCCTCTAAAATGAATTAATTATATACCTCTGGGCTTCCTACCATATTCATATTTATATATTTATTTTTATATCACTGTGTTACTTTTTTTTTTGGATTTGGTTTTTTGGATTTTTGTTTTTTTCGAGACAGTGTTTCTGGCTGTCCTGTAGCTCACTCTGTAGACCAGGCTGTCCTCGAACTCATAAATCTGCCTGCCTCAGCCTCCCAGAGTGCTGGGATTACAGGCATGCAGCACCACCACCACTGTCTGGTTTACTGTGTTACTTTTTTTACCAGGGAAGTTTTAATAAATTTTGAAATTAGAATGTCTCTACCCTCAATCTATTCTTTTCATTCCTTAAATTATCAAAGAATTGCTATCTAAATCTTTTTATTTTTTATTTTTTATTTTTAATTGGATTTTTTAATTTACATTTCAAATGTTATTCCCTCTCCTGGTCCCCTCTCTCCCCAAGCCCTCTATTCCATCCCCCCTCCCCTGCTTCTATGAGGGTGTTCCCCCATCCACTCTCCCACTTCCAATTCCCAGTCCTCGAATTTTCCTACACTGAGGCATCAAGCCTTTACAGGACCAAGGGCCTCTCCTCCCACTGATGGCTGATAAGGCTATTCTCTACTACATATGCAGCTGGAGTAATTGGACCCTCATGTGTACTCCTTGGTTGGGGGTTCAGTTCCCAGGACCTCTGGGGGTTCTGGTTGATTGATATTATTGCTCTTCCTATTGGGTTGCAAACCCCTTCAACTCCTACAGTCCTTTCTCTAACTCCTCCATTGGTGTCCTTATTTCAAACCCAGTGCTCAGTTTAATGGTAAGTCTGTGAGCATCTGCCTCTGTATTTGTCAGGTTCTAGCAGAGTCTCTCAGGAGACAGCTATATCAGGATCCTGTCAGCATGTACATCTTGGCATCCACAATAGTGTCTGGGTTTGGTGACTGTTTATGGGATGGATCCCCAGGTGAAGTAGTCTTTGGATGGGCTTTCCTTCAGTCTCTGCTCCACACTTTGTCTCTGTATTTGCTCCTGTGACTATTTTGTTTCCCTTTTTTTTTTTTTTTTTGGCTTTTTTGAGACAGGGTTTCTCTGTAGCCCTGGCTGTCCTGGAACACACTCTGTAGACCAGGCTGGCCTCGAACTCAGAAATCCACTTGCCTCTGCCTCCCAAGTGCTGGGATTAAAGGCGTGCGCCACCACTGCCCTTGTTTCCCTTTTTAAGAAGGACCAAAGCACCCATAATTTGGTCTTCTTCTTGAGCCTCATGTGGTCTGTGAATTATATCTTGCTCATTACAAGCATTTGGGCTAATATCCATGTATCAGAGTGCACACCATGTGTGTTCTTTTGTGATTGGGTTAATAAAATACAATCATGACCATGTCTGATTTAGCACTATTCACAATTTAAAATTAAATCAAATTAATAGTTTAAAAAATGTTGAAGGTTAATTTATGAATGAACATATAATGAAAACCCAAATACTATACAATATGATGCAATGCATCTTTATAAAAGGAGGAGGTCCTGTAAGAGGCAACATCCTCAGTGAACTCTGAAAAACTGTGTTGATTGAAGTAAACAAAGGAAAAGTGATGTTTTTCTTAAATGAGGGCAAATTAATAAAATAAGAGAGTATAATGGTGGTTGCCAAGGGCAACTTAGTGGGGACAGTGCTGTGGTGACTTTTTTTGGGGTATTGGATTTCAGTCTTAGAGTATGCATTATGACGTTGTACTAAAGCTAACAAAATTTCATTTTGCAGTTAATATCTTACCAAGAAGTACTTATGTTAAATGCTCTCAAAATAAAAGCCTTAAGAATAGTGGATATAAAAATTAGGGTGGTGCTATCTTTGGGGAGATGCAATTGAGGTCCAATCTCAAGATTAACACAGGTAGCTATAAAAATCCTAGCAACGTTCTAGTTTTTAACCTTGTCTTTCACCAAGTACTTTGTAACTTTCCTATTAACAGTATAATGTTAAACTGAAAATTAATTGAGAGCTGCTTGTGGGATCACTTCTTTTACTCTGATCCCTTTGCACTTTGAGGCAGAAGAATCATATCAAGTTCAAAGTGAGGTATTGTGTGCATATTGAGACATGCCATGAAACAAAACAAAAAATAAACAAACAAGAATGAAAAAACCTCAAGTGCTCATAGTCAACATATGTATAATGGTCACAATGAATATCACAAGAGAGATGTTCATTAGTCCTTATTCTACAGAGAATAAGGTGAATTTTATTTATTGGATACAAGATTTTATTAACCAGGAGTCTTGTTTAAATTTAAGAAATTGCTTAAATTTTGTTTAAATGACCAATTACTTAGTTGTAAGAAGTAAATAGAAGCAAATGAGGGAGTTTGAATCCATTTTATGCTTTTATTAGAGTAGTCAAATTCATTATGTTTTTATAAGTATATTACTTATTACTTATTATTATTATCACTATCATTATTCACTTTATATCCTGCCCACTCTTCCCTCCCTGTCACCCTCTTCCACAATATTTCCCCCCTGAACCTCTCCCTTCAGCATACCCCAACAATGGCACATCAAGTCTCTGTGAGGCTAGGCGAATGCTCTCCCAATGAGGCCATAAAGGTTAGACCAGCTAGAACATATCCTACATATGGGTAACAGCTTTTAGGATAGTCCCATTCCAGTTGTTCAGGACCCACATGAAGACCATGCTTCACCTCTGCTACATATATGTGGGGGTTCTAAGACCAGCCTGTGTATGTTCATTGGTTGGTGGTTCATTCTCTGAGAGCCCCAAGGATCCAGGTTAATGGATTCTGTTGGTCTTCCTGTGGACTTCCTATCCCCTTTGGAGCCTGCAATCTTTCTTTCTATTCTTCTGTAAGAGTCCCCAAGCTCCATTCACTGTTTGGCTGTGGGTGTCTGCATCTGTCTGAGTCATCTGCTGGGTAACCTGTAAGGGTAATGATAGTCTACTGTCTACAAACATTAATAGTGTCAGATATTGGTGCTTGTCCATGGGATGGGTTTCAAGTTGGGCCAATGATTGGTTGGCCATTCCCTTAGTCTTTGCTCTATTCCCATCACTGTATTTCTTGAAGACAGGGTACAGTTATGGTAAAAAATTTTGTGGGTGGGTTGTTGTCCCTATAATTCCATTGGCATTCCTGCTGGCTATAGGAGGTGGCCTCATTGTGTTTTTGCTAGGTATTGTAGTTTGGGCTGGCATCTGTGTTCTCTGAGGGTCTGTATGAACTCCTCCCAAAATCTTTTGGCTTTCATAGTTTCTGGTGAGAAGTCTCGAGTAATTCTGATAGGTCTATCTTTATATGTTACTTGACCTGTTTCCCTTACTGCTTTTAATATTCTTTATTTGTTTTGCACATTTGGTGTTTTGACTATTATGTGACAGAAGCAATTTCTTTTCTCTTCCAATCTATTTGGTGTTCCATAGGATTCTTGCATTTTTTTGTGCATCTATTTCTTCAGGTTAGGGAAGGTTTTTTCTATAATTTTGTTAAAGACATTTAATGGCCTTTTAAGTTTGGAATCTTCACTCTCTTCTATAGCTATTATCCTTCGGTTTGGTCTTCTCATTGTGTGCAGGATTTCCTGGATGTTTTGGGTTAGGGGCTTTTTGCATTTGCATTTTCTTTGACTGTTTTGTCAATGTTTTTTTATAGTATCTTCTGCACCTGAGAGTCTCTCTTCTATCTCTTGTATTCTGTTGGTGATGCTTGCATCTATGGCTCCTGATCTCTTTCCTAGGTTTTCTATCTCCAGCTTATCTCCTTTTGTGATTTCTTTACTGTTTCTATTCCATTTTTAGATCCTGAATGGTTTTGTTCAATTCCTTCACCTGTTTGGTTGTGTTTTCCTGTAATTATTTAAGAAATTTTTGTGTCTCTGCTTTGAGGCCTTTTACATGTTTACCTGTGTTGTCTTGTATTTCTTTAATGGAGTTTTTTAATGTCCATTTTAAAGTACTCTATCAGCATCATGAGATGTGATTTTTAAATCAGAGTTTTTCTTTTCTGGTGCATTGGGGTATCCAATTCTCACTGTGGTGGGAAAACTGGGTTCTGAAGATGCCAAGAAGCATTGGTTTCTGTTGCTTATACTTTTGCTTTTGTCTTTTGACATCTGGTTATCTCTGGTGTTAGCTGTTCCTGCTGTCTCTGACAGTGGTTTGTCTCTCCTGCAAGCCTGTCAGCGCTCCTGGGAGACATTCTCTGGGAAGATTTTAGGTATGAAGTGCTATGTTGCAGGGTCAGCTGTGCGGTACAGACAGAAACCAGAAAGATCCTGTCCCCAGCTGTTTCTTGGTTCCCATGACCTGGTGGCTCTGGGAAACTCCCTATTGGGTGAGAAATTTGAACAGAAGTGGTGGTCTTCCCTGTGCTCACAAGTGTGTTGGCTTTCCTTGGAGATCAGCTCTCTCCCAGTGCTATTTGGATATGGATCTCTGTGGCAGAGGATCAGCTCCTGTTATATAGATGGAAACCAGAATGCTCCAGTACTCATTATGTTTTAAAAGTTTTCATTTTATAGTCCTTTAGTTGCTTTTATAATGTTAGTTAAATGGTAATAAGCATGTTTCTCAGCCAACTCAATGACATGTAGAACCTCAAAACACCAGAAGACTGAACAAATTTTATGTTTAAAAGAGTATCTCTGATTATTACCACCGGGATCTCGTGAGCTTTAAGAAAAGACCTGACTTTTAGAAATATTTCATAACTCCTTTAACAGTATGTGAATCTATTTATGTGACATTAAAATGCCAAGTGAGGGTGGCGGCAGTGGTGGCAGTGCAGCAGTGGCTGGTCCAGCTGAAGGGCCATCAGCAGTGGAACCAAGGCGACACAGGGTCTAGTTAGGCCCTGCACCCACGACCACTGACCTTCACTGGCCAGCCGGGCTGCAAGCAGCTGTGGATTTACAGCACCTTTCACCATACAGAAGCCACTTCAGAACTCTGCCTCCCGCCAGTCAGGAGAGACTCGCCTCCATCTTGGTTTCAGACTCCAGAGAGAGCGGACAGACTGAGGTACACAAACATAACCCGCCAACATCGCAGGGGTCTCAGCCCGGCGGGCGTTGGCCTGCACCCAGGCCCTGGGCTGTTCGGGGGGTCATCGGGGTGCCAAACCAGCCAGGATGTTTTTTTGCCCTCACCTGCGCACGCCGCAATTTTGCCTACAGGACGCCAGAGAGCTCTAGCAGGCAAAGCCAGTAACAGGCATAGCCTGAGTCTAACAAAGCGGGGGACTAGACCCCAACAGGCCCTGGACTGACCCCAAGAACTGGGCGGCTTGGTGGGCAATCTGTGTGTCAACCCGCCCAGGAGGTTGTTAGCCCAGCAGACACTCCCAGCACTTTCAGGGAGTGCGAGCACACACGCCAGCCATCCTGGCCACCTGACAGACCCAATTAACAGTCATAGCCCAAGGGGAACTTTGCTTGCACCAACCCTGTTGGGAGATCGACTGCCCAGCAGAGTGATCAGCACAGCATACACCATCAGCACTCCCTGAAGGTGCAAACGGGCTCCATCTGGGTCACAGACTCAATCTGGGGCAAAGCACACTAGGGCTGCAAGAGCACCCAAGAGGAGGACAGCACATCAGCAATCTGCTACAGGGGAAACCCAGCCACATAGTGTTGCAGTAATAGCCCCAGAGACCTTCAGGAGGCCCAAACACCAGCCAGGGACAAGACCAACTAACTCCAGAGAACAAGATGGCAAAGGGCAAACACGGGAACGCTACTAACAGAAATGTAGGCAATATGGCAGCATCTGAACCAAACTCTCCAACATCAGCAAGTCTTGGTTATGCCAAAACACCAGAGAAACAAGATTTGGATTTAAAATCACTGATCATGATGCTGCTAGAAGAACACAAAAAGGACATAAATGAATCTCTTAAAGAAATACAGGGGAACATGAATAAGCTAGAAACCCGTATAATGGAAACAGAAAAATCACTTAAAGAAATGCAGGAGAATAAGGCTCAAGAGATAGAAGCCAATAAAGAAGAAATGCAAAAAAAAAAAAAAAAAAAAAAAAAAAAAAAAAAAAAAAAAAACCTTAAAGAAATGCAGGAGAACTTGAGTCAAGAGGCAGAAGTCATGAAAGAGGAAACACAAAAATCTCTTAAAGATTTACAGGAAAACACAAACAAACAAATGATGGAACTGAGCAAAACCATCCTGGATCTAAAAACAGAAGTAGAAACAACTAAGAAATCACAAAGGGAGACAACTTTGGAGATAGAAAACCTTGAGAAGAAATCAGGGGCCATAGATGCAAATATAAACAACAGAATACAAGAGATGGAAGAAAGAATTTCAGATGCCGAAGATACCATAGAAACCATTGACTCAACAGTCAAAGAAAATGCAAAATGCAAAAAGCTTGTATCCCAGAATATCCAGGAAATCCAGGATACAATGAGAAGACCAAACCTAAGGATTATAGGTATAGATGAGAGTGAAGATTTACAACTGAAAGGGCCAGCAAATATCTTTAACAAAATTATGGAAGAAAACTTTTCCAACTTAAAGAGAGAGATACCGATGAATATACAAGAAGCCTACAGAACTCCAAACAGCCTGGATCTGAGCAGAAATACATCTAGCCACATAATAATTAAAACCCCAAATGCACTAAACAAAGAAAGAATATTAAAGGCAGTAAGAGAAAAAGGCCAAGTAACATATAAAGGAAGGCCTATCAGAATCACACCAGACTTCTCACCAGAGACCATGAAAGCTAGAAGATCCTGGGCAGATCTCATGCAGACTCTAAGAGAACACAAATGCCAGCCAAGACTACTATACCCAGCAAAACTCTCAATCACAATAGATGGAGAAAGCAAGGCATTCCATGACAAAACCAAATTTACATAAAATCTTTCCACAAACCCAGCTCTACAAAGAATAATAGGAGGAAAACTCCAATACAAGGAGGGAAACTACACCCTGGAAAAAGTAAGAAAGTAATCTTCCTTCATCAAACCCAAAAGAAGATAATCACTCAAATATAAAAATAACATCAAAATGACAGGAAGTAATAATCTCTATTCCTTAATATCTCTTAACATCAATGGACTCAATTCCCCAATAAAAAGACATAGAGTAACAGACTGGATAAGGAAACAGGACCCTACCTTTTGCTGCATACAGGAAACACACCTAAATGTCAAAGACAAAAACTACCTTAGAGTAAAAGGCTGGAAGACAATTTTACAAGCCAATGGTCTCGGGAAACGAGCCAGAGTAGCTATTCTAATATCAGATAAAATTGACTTTCAACTTAAAGTCATCAAAAGAGACACTGAGGGACACTTCTTGCTGGTCAAAGGAAAAATCCACCAAGAAGAACTTTCAATTCTGAACATCTATGCGCCAAATGCAAGGGCATCCTCATTCGTAAAAGAAACTTTACTAAAGCTCAAAGCACACATTGCACCTAACACAATAATTGTGGGGGACTTCAACACTCCACTCTCCTCAATGGACCGATCAGGAAAACAGAAACTAAACAGGGACACAGTAAAACTAATTGAAGCTTTGGACCAATTGGATTTGACTGATATTTATAGAACATTTCACCCTAAAGCAAAAGAATATACCCTTTTCTCAGCACCTCATGGTACCTTCTCCAAAATCGACCATGTGATTGGTCACAAGACAGACCTCAGCAAATACAAGAAGATCGAACTAATCCCATGCCTCCTATCAGATCACTATGGTGTAAGTGTGGTTTTCAATAGCAACAAAAACAACAGAAATCCCACATACACATGGAGTCTGAACAATACTCTACTCAATGACACCTTGGCCAAGGAGGAAATAAAGAAAGAAATCAGAGACTTTTTAGAATTTAATGATAATGAAGACACAACATATCCAAATCTTTGGGACACAATGAAAGCAGTGCTAAGAGGAAAACTCATCGCCCTGAGTGCCTCCAAAAAGAAAATGGAGAGAGAATATACTAGCAGCTTAGTGACACACCTGAAAGCCCTGGAACAAAAAGAAGCTATTTCACCCAGGAGGAGTAGAAGACAGGATATCATCAAACTCATGGCTGAAATTAATCAAGTGGAAACAAAGAGAACCATACAAAGAATCAACGAGTCCAGGAGCTGGTTCTTTGAGAAAATCAACAAGATAGATAAACCCTTAGCCAGACTGACCAAAGGGCACAGAGAAAGTATCCAAATTAACAAAATTAGAAATGAAAAGGGAAGTATTACAACAGAAACTGAGGAAATCCAAAAAATCATCAGATCCTACTACAAAAGCATATACTCAACACAACTGGAGAATCTGGAGGAAATGGACAATTTCCTAGACAGATACCAAACACCCAAATTAATTCAGGACCAAAGAGATCATCTAAACAGTCCCATAACCCCTAAAGAAATAGAAGGGGTCATAGAAAGTCTTCCAACCAAAAAAACCACAGGACCAGATGGTTTCAGTGCAGAATTCTATCAGACCTTCAAAGAAGACCTAACACCAATACTCTTCAAACTATTCCACAAAATAGAAACAGAAGGAACCCTACCCAATTCCTTCTACCCAGCCGCAATTACGCTGATACCAAAACCACACAAAGATCCAACAAAGAAAGAAAACTTCAGACCAATCTCCCTTATGAACATCGATGCAAAAATACTCAATAAAATTCTTGCCAACCGAATCCAAGAATACATCAAAACGATCATCCACCATGATCAAGTAGACTTTATCCCAGGAATGCAGGGTTGGTTCAATATACAGAAATCCATCAATGCTATCCACTACATAAACAAACTCAAAGAAAAAACCACATGGTCATTTCATTGGATGCTGAAAAAGCATTTGACAAAATTCAGCATCCTTTCATGCTTAAAGTCTTGGAATGAACAGGAATTCAAGGCCCATACCTAAACATCGTCAAAGCAAAATACAGCAAACCGGTAGCCAGCATCAAACTATATGAAGAGAAAGTTGAAGCAATCCCACTAAAATCAGGGACTAGACAGAGCTGCCCAATTTCTCCTTATCTTTTCAATATTATACTTGAGGTACTAGCTCATTCGACAACATAAGGAGGTCAAAGGGATACAGATTGGAAAGGAAGAAGTCAAACTATCATTATTTGCAGATGACATGATAGTCTACCTGAGTGACCCAAAAAACTCCACTAGAGAACTCCTACAGCTGATAAACAACTTCAGCAAAGTAGCAGGTTATAAAATCAACTCAAGCAAATCAGTGGCCTTCCTATACTCAAAGGACAAGCAGGCTGAGAAAGAAATTAGGGAAATGACCCCTTCACAATAGCCACAAACAGTATAAAGTACCTTGGGGTGACTCTTACCAAACATGTGAAAGAACTGTATGACAAGAACTTCAAGACTCTGAAGAAGGAAATGGAAGTAGACCTCAAAAAATGGGAAAACCTCCCATGCTCATGGATCGGCAGGATCAATATAGTTAAAATGGCCATTTTGTCAAAAGCAATATACAGATTCAATGCAATACCCATCAAAATCCCAACTCAATTCTTCACAGAGTTAGAAAGAGCAATTCTCAAATTCATCTGGAATAACAAAAAACCCAAGATAGCTAAAACTATTCTCAGCAGCAAAAGAAAGTATGGGGGAATCAGTATCCCTGACCTCAAGCAATACTACAGAGCAATCGTGTTAAAAAACTGCATGGTATTGGTACAGTGACAGGCAGGCAGATCAATGGAACAGTATTGAAGATCCAGAAATGAACCCACACACCTATGGCCACTTGATCCTCGACAAAGGGGCTGAAAACATCCAATGGAAACAAGATAGCCTTTTCAACAAATGGTGCTGGTTCAACTGGAGGTCAGCATGCAGAAGAATGCGAATTGATCCATCCTTGTCTCCTTGTACTAAGCTCAAATCCAAATGGATCAAGGACCTCCACATAAAGCCAGACACTCTGAAGCTAATAGAAAAGAAACTGGGGAAGACCCTTGAGGACATCGGTACAGGGAGAAAGTTTCTGAACAGAACACCAATAGCGTATGTTCTAAGAGCAAGAATTGACAAATGGGACCTCATAAAATCCAAAGTTTCTGTAAGGCAAAGGACACCATCAAGAGGACAGATCGGCAACCAACAAATAGGGAAAAGATCTTCACCAATCCTACATCAGATAGAGGGCTAATATCCAATATATATAAAGAACTCAAGAAGTTAGACTCCAGAAAACCGAACAACCCTATTAAAAAATGGGGTACAGAGTTAAACAAAGAATTCTCACCTGAAGAACTTCGGATGGCGGAGAAGCATCTTAAAAAATGCTCAACTTCATTAGTCATTAGGGAAATGCAAATCAAAACAACCCTGAAATTTCATCTTACACCAGTCAGAATGGCTAAGATTGAAAATTCAGGAGACAGCAGGTGTTGGAGAGGGTGTGGAGAAAGAGGAACATTCCTCCACTGCTGGTGGGGTTGCAAATTGATACAACCACTCTGGAAATCAGTCTGGCGGTTCCTCCGAAAACTGGGCACCTCACTTCCAGAAGATCCTGATATACCACTCCTGGGCATATACCCAGAGGATTCCCCACCATGTAATAAGGATACATGCTCTACTATGTTCATAGCAGCCCTATTTATAATTGCCAGATGCTGGAAAGAACCCAGGTATCCCTCAACAGAAGAGTGGATGCAAAATATGTGGTATATCTACACAATGGAGTACTATTCAGCCATTAGAAACAATGAATTCATGAAATTCTTAGGCAAATGGATGGAGCTAGAGAACATCATACTAAGTGAGGTAACCCAGACTCAAAAGATGAATCATGGTATGCACTCACTAATAAGTGGTTATTAACCTAGAAAACCGGAATACCCAAAACATAATCCACACATCAAATGAGGTACAAGAAGAAAGGAGGATTGGCCCCTTGTTCTGGAAAGACTCAGTGAAACAGTATTCAGCAAAACCAGAACGGGGAAGTGGGAAGGGGTGTGTGGGAGGACAGGGGAAGAGAAGGGGGCTTACGGGACTTTCGGGGAGTGGGGGGCTAGAAAAGGGGAAATCATTTGAAATGTAAATAAATTATATCGAATAAAAAATTTAAAAAAAATGGGAAAACCTCCCATGTTCATGGATCGGCAGGATCAATATAGTTAAAATGGCCATTTTGCCAAAAGCAATATACAGATTCAATGCAATACCCATCAAAATCCCAACTCAATTCTTCTCAGAGTTAGAAAGAGCAATTCTCAAATTCATCTGGAATAACAAAAAACCCAGGATAGCTAAAACTATTCTCAGCAACAAAAGAAAGTCTGGGCGAATCAGTATCCCTGACCTCAAGCAATACTACAGAGCAATAGTGTTAAAAACTGCATGGTATTGGTACAGTGACAGGCAGGCAGATCAATGGAACAGGATTGAAGATCCAGAAATGAACCCACACACCTATGGCCACTTGATCCTCGACAAAGGGGCTGAAAACATCCAATGGAAACAAGATAGCCTTTTCAACAAATGGTGCTGGTTCTACTGGAAGTCAGCATGCAGAAGAATGCGAATTGATCCATCCTTGTCTCCTTGTACTAAGCTCAAATCCAAATGGATCAAGGACCTCCACATAAAGCCAGACACTCTGAAGCTAATAGAAAAGAAACTGGGGAAGACCCTTGAGGACATCGGTACAGGGAGAAAGTTTCTGAACAGAACACTAATAGCATATGCTCTAAGATCAAGAATTGACAAATGGGACCTCATAAAATACAAAGTTTCTGTAAGGCAAAGGACAACATCAAAAGGACAAATCGGCAACCAACAAATTGGGAAAAGATCTTCACCAATCCTACATCAGATAGAGGGCTAATATCCAATATATATAAAGAACTCAAGATGTTAGACTCCAGAAAACCAAACAACCGTATTAAAAAATGGGGTGCAGTGTTAAACAAAGAATTCTCACCTGAAGAACTTTGGATGGCGCAGAAACATCTTAAAAAATGCTCAACTTCATTAGTCATTAGGGAAATGCAAATCAAAACAACCTTGAGATTTCATATTACACCAGTCATAATGGCTAAGATTAAAAATTCAGGAGGCAGCACGTGTTGACAAGGATGTGGAGAAAGAGGAACACTCCTCCACTGCTAGTGGGGTTGCAAATTGGTACAACCACTCTGGAAATCAGTCTGGTGGTTCCTCTGAAAACTGGGCACCTCACTTCCAGAAGATCCTGATATACCACTCCTGGGCATATACCCAAAAGATTCCCCAGCATGTAGTAAGTATATATGTTCCACTATGTTCATAGAAGCCCTATTTATAATTGCCAGAAGTTGGAAAGAACCCAGGTATCCCTCAACAGAAAAGTGGATGCAAAAAATGTGGTATATCTACACAATGGAGTACTATTCAGCCATTAGAAACAATGAATTCATGAAATTCTTAGGCAAATGGATGGAGCTGGAGAACATCATACTAAGTGAGGTAGCCCAGACTCAAAAGATGAATCATGGTATGCACTCACTAATAAGTGGATATTAACCTAGAAAACTGGAATACCCAAAACGTAATCCACACATCAAATGAGGTACAAGAAGAAAGGAGGAGTGGCCCCTTGTTCTGGAAAGACTCAGTGTAGAATACTCAGTGAAGCAGTATAGAGCAAAATCAGAACAGGGAAGTGGGAAGGGTCGGGTGGGAAAACAGGGGGAAGGAAGGGGACTGATGGGACTTTTGGGGAGTGGGGGTCCAGAAAAGGGGAAATCATTTGAAATATAAATAAATATATCAATAAATTAAAAAAGAAAAAAGAAAAAAAATAGATCAATTGCCACGTGACTTTCATTGAGTTGCTTTTGACTTTAATATTCGAGTATTGGTGGCACTGCTTTGTCACTTGCATTCAACTTGAATACCTGCACTTACTTACAACTTCTCTGTATAAACTTCATAATCCCTAGGTTAAATAACTTCAGAGACACCAAGTATTTTCATAAATGCCTTACAGTACTAAGTAAGAAGCCCCAGGAAAGGTGACTTGTGAATGTATCTTACTAGCTGTTAAATCCAAAAATAGAATCACTCTTATGACTGTTTCATTCTTTCCCTCTGTCTAAAGCCTACAAAATAGCAGTGCTGGTTACATGACAAAATCATCATAAAATATGATTTCTCTGAAGTTGGGTTTAGCATTTCTTTAACACTAGCTTTAAACAGCTGTAAAGAAAATGTTCATTTTATACTTGTGAGGGCTATATCAAAAGTCTAATATAGGGACCTTCTGGTAATACAGAAATAATATTGAAGTAAAAGTAGAGAAAAGTCTAAATAATCATAATTTCCTAACCCTTAATTGTCTCTATCTCAGTCGAAATATTTGTGTGTTATGTAAGTTAATATTGGTAATTTATAATAACCAAGTAGAGTTATTATAAAAGTTAGGTTTACAAGAAAACAACTTGAAATATGAAGTTATTAAATGTTCTTTGACAACACATAGAGTAAAATTAATTAATTTAAATTTAAATTTCTAGAAAAAGTTATTCATAATTCTACATAGAAATGATAATGTGGGAGGAAGAGATAAGTAACAATGTGTTCTATTTACATGAGTATGGCATAAAAGATATGGCTCTCTAATAATTATGAAATTCAGAATTACAAATCTTCACCTATTTTAAAAATTGTTTTTAACTTTCTGGTCCATTATGGTAACCATTTGTCAAGGCTCAGTACTTCTAAATGTTTCTGATAAATGATTGATAATTTTTCAATGGAAGTTTTAATATTATCAATCAACATTTTTATATCTTGTTTTTCATATCATGAGATCACTCTGTTGTGTCATGGAAAACTACAGATTCTCCATTTGTGTTCAGCTTATGGGAACTAACTCTTGCAAACATGAACTAAAATGAAGCTAATCTCTTTCATTTTCCTTGGGAAATTTAGAACTGTAGAACAGGCTGATTATCCAGGAATAGGAACATAACTGGTTGATAACAAAAATTTTAAATTAAAATTTTATTTCTAAAGACAATTAAGGAACTTTGTTAAGTTATTAATTTCCCGAGATCAATCTTGTTTCAAAGCTAGTTTGTTAAGTAATTACTTAAGTACAATGGATAGCTGTCACAGGTAGATTTCCAGCCCAATATTGAAAGACATGGAAATCTGTTTTAATAGAGAACATGTGAGGAGTAGATACTCAGTACTGTCCTAAAGGTCTTGTTGAAAAGTTGCTGTGGCAGGTTCAGACTCACTAATTGTAGCAATCAATTGCATTTATTTTTATTATGGGAATGATAGAAAACAGTCCTTCTTATTCCTGTTTTCCAGCCCTTCACTGAGAGGGCATGGCATAATCTTTTTTGTTGTTGCTATTTTAAGAAGAATGTATGCCCTCTAGAACATACCAGGGACCTGGGAGGTGAGAGACTCTCAGGTCTGAGAGGGAGGTAGGTACCTTAGACAAAATGTCCTACAGTGGGGAGAGGGGAGAGTCCACCTCCAGTAGAAAGAAAGTACATCATGTAGAGGGATGGGCTTGCCATCACACAATCAAAAAGTCTGACCCAGAATTATTATTGCCTGAAAGAATTGCAGAAACAAAAATGGAAAAGAGCCTGAGGGAAAAAGAGGTTCACTGACAGTTTCAAATTGAGATCTGGCTCAGAAGGAGGCTTCTAGGCCTGACACTATTACTGAGGCTATGGTGTATTTACAAACAGGGGCCTATCATGACTGCCCTCTGAAAGGCTCAACAAGCAGCTGAAAGAGATGAAGATATTTACACTCAAACAATAGATAGAAGGTGCTGATCCCTTGGTTGAATTAGGGAAAAGTTGGAAGAAGCTGAGAAGGAGGGAAACCCTATAGGAAGACCAAGATCCTCAACTAAACTGGACTCCTGGACTCTTTCAGACATTGAGCCACCAAGCAGACAGCATACACCAGCTGATATGAGGCCCCCGACACATATATAGCAGAGGACTTCTGGGTCTGAACTCAGTCATAGAAGATGCACCTAACCCCCAAGAGACTGGAGGCTCCAGGGAGTGGAACAGTCTGGTGGTATGGGGACATGTTGGAGACAGGGGATGGGGAGGTATGGAATGTGCAACAGTTGGAGGGTGGACTAGGAGAGGGATAAAGTCTGGACTGTAAAAAAGGTTAAAGAGTAAATTATAAAAGAAAATAAAATTTAAAAGTTAAAAAAGAATATATTTTAGTCTGTCTGTCTCCAATACTTATTTCCTTCATCTCTGCCCTTCCTTTCCTCCCTCTCTTGTAATTATTTTATTTTTGCTTGATTGTGTAAAAGACAAAAAATTCTGGTATTTTATTTACAAGCTGTAAGCCTAGATTAGATAGGTTTTGAGTTATTCTAACATAACTCAACCATATGTCTCTTGTTACTTCCTATTTGAATCTCTCCCAGGTTATTTCTGCTCCAGGAGTCTGGTGTCCTGGAGGAACATTTTACTTAGACACCTGCTGCTGGTCCATCACATGTAATGGAGATTTGTTTTTCTGTCTTCTCTCTGTTTCTCTTTGTCTCTCTTTCTGTTTTTGTCTGTCTCTGTCTCTCTGTCTATGTCTCTGTCTGTCTATCTGTGTCTCTGTCTCCCTCTGTCTCTCTGTCTCTCTCTCTCTGTCTCTCACTCTCCCATTTTCCCTTCTTGATGGTTCTTATGACTTCCAGCCAAATATCTGCAAACATACCTTCTCTATCGTCTCTAGAAATTGGCTACCTTTACATAATCAATAGTTTTACAATGGGGAGCAAGATTTGCGTAATAAAATCAGATATACAAGGGAATTTGCTCAACTTGGGGTACTGAATTTAGCATTTGAATACATAACAGCACCAAATCAAGCCCCAGCACTTCCTCCTTCCCTCCTCTTTCCCTTTCCCCCTTTTGATCCTTTTTAAAAATCTTCTTCCTCGTCTTTTCCCTGTCTCTTCTTTCTTCTTCCTTCCCTTGCTATCTGGTACATATTGTATAATTTTATAGTTCAGAAATTAGAAGTTTGATATATTTATAATTGTTTATTAGATAAATTATTCCGTTATGTGTTGAATACTGTATTTTGACATGTGTATTCCAGTTGTGCAAGTTAATACCAGAAACACTGTTGCTTTCATAGAGATTGGAGGCAAGTGATAGAGAGATAAAATTAATGTCATATTGATATTCGTACTTAAGAATTTTCCTGATATCAATCACCTAAATTACCATGTTCTAATCAGTAGTTGATGTCTGTGTTCTACTATTCTCTCTAATATTGTTTTCAATGAAGCTACACATTAAACTCTACATGTTTCTTTTCTCTATTTGTGAGAATTTTTGGAGATGAATCCTCTGAGAAAGTTGTAAGAGTTGGATTTAGAAGGAAACAGCACTGAACTCTGGGCTTTACCTGACCTATAGTTGGGGTGTTTCTAAAATTCTTTCCCAATGAAGATGTGAGCTGTAGCTGTTCTATTCTCTTTGGGTCCCAACACAAACTAATTCACCATAACTCATGCTGGGGAACCAATGAGTTTATTGTGCTTACTTACTTATAGGCATAGGTGACTCTAAACTGGCTGCACTGGAAACTGTGGATTTGTGCATGCATATGCACATGTTCAGGAGTACTTACCCATGGTATTCATGGCCAGAGGACTGAACAGTTGGATTCTTTCCTTTGTGTCACAGAGAGTTGAATGCCTTCAAAAAATGGTTTATTTCTTATTCCAGAGAATATGAAGTTAGTAGTAAGGCATTTCTCATGCTAATTTTTTAGACTTTTATTCATGAACTATCAGGTTGTGTTTTAAATATTTGGATAGAAGGTATTTGTCTCCTTTGTGTTAAGAAATTAGATCCCAACAGTTCAGATAACAACAACAACAACAAAAAAAAGGGTACAGTGCTGAACAGAGAATTATCAACAGAGGAATCTCAAATGGCTGAGAAACACTGAAGAAATGTTCAATGTCCTTAGTCATCAGGAAAATGCAAACCAAAATGATCATAAGATTTTATCTTACACCTGACAGAATGGCTATGATCAAATCTCAAGTGTTAGCACATGCTAAAGTGTATTTAGAGCAAGAGGAACATTTCTCCATTGCCGATGGTAGTATAAACTTGTATAACCAATTTTTAAATCAATTTGGTAGCTTCTCAGGAAACTGAGAATAATTCTACCTCAAGACCTGGCTATACCACTCCTGGACATTATACCCAAAAGATGTGCCGTTATACTACAGGAGCACTTGCTCAGCTATACTCAGCAGATTTATGCTTAATAGCCAGAAATTGGAAACAATTTAGATTCCCCTCAACTGAAGAATAGATAAAGAAAATATGGAACATCTGTATAATGGAATACTATTCAGCTATTAAAAATAAAGACATTATGAACTTTGCAGGCAAATGGATTAAACTTGAGAATGTCATTTTGAATGATGGTACCTAGAGTCAAAAATACATATATAGTATATACTCACTTATAAGTGGAGTAATCTTCCACAGTCCAATTTTCTGTTCAGTCATAAATTACAGGATAACCATTCTACAATAAAAAAAGAAAACAAAAAACAAAACCCTAGGTAAACTGGATAATAAGGTGGTCACAAAGGAGATGTGCAAATAGTTTTTGGTGGTAGAAATGGTGGAGAGAGGGAGCTGTGCAGAGGAGAAGGAGAGGAAGAGAATGGGTATGGCAATCAGGTATGGGGATAGGAGGGTAAGAGAGGCCTGGGTGTGAGAATGGAACTAGGTGGCAGTGTGCAGAAGGCATCTTGGAATAGGAGAGGATTTGGAGAGTCTATGGGGGTGACACTACCTTACTTTCCTACTATACAGGGATATAGAGACTGACATGGAAAATTCCTATAGCCAGGCAGAACTTCCAGAGGATATAATGGACATCAATCCACCCACAAAACCTTCAATCCAAAATGTGTCCTACCTACAAGTTGTTCAGGGATAAAGATGGAGCAAAGACTGAGGGAACAGCCAACCAATGACCTCCCCAACTTGAGACTCATCCCATGGGAGAGAGCTATAGATAATATTAATGACACTCTACTATGCTTGCACACAGGAACCTACCATAACTGTCTCCTAAGAGGATTCATCCAGCAATGGGTAGAGACAGATGTAGGGACCCACAGACAAATGTCAGACAGAGCCCAGGGAGTCTTGTGGAAGAGTCAGGATTAGGAGTGAGAAAGTCAGAGGGTTTCAGGACACTAGAAAATGACACACATAGTCAACTAATCTGGGACCATGGGGCCTCACAGAGCCTGGGCCACCAACCACAGAGAATGCAAGAGCTGGACCTAGATTTCCTACACATTTGTAGCAAATATGTAGCTTGGATTGCATGTGGTTCCTGGAACAAGTAGAATGAGGGTTGTCTTAGTCTCTGTTCCCTGCCATTGGATCTCCTTCTTCCCTACTTGAACTGCCTGGTTGGAAACAGTGGGAGAAAGGCGCCTGGACCTGACTTAGAGTACCACAGGGGGAGACTCTTCTTAGAGGAGAAGAGCAAGGACAGTGGGAGAGGGATTTGTAAGGGTTGGACTGGGAAGAGAGAATTGGGATGTAAAGCGAATAAAAAATTAAAAAAAAAAGAATCAGCCTCTTCACTTGGACATTTCTGATTGTTCTGCTCGTTATACTTCCTACAGTCTGTCTGTTTTATTCTAGGTATTCTGAACTTCTGGCTAATATCCAATTATCAGTGAGTATATACCATGCATGTCCATGACATGATATTTTCCAGTTACATCCATTTACCTGCAAAATTCATGATGTATTCATTTTTAATAGCTGAATAGTATTCTATTGTGTAAATGACCTACATTTCCTGTATCCATTCTTATGTCATAGGACATCTGGGTTATTTCCAGCTTCTGGCTATTACAAGTAAGGTCACTATGAACATGGTGGGGTCTGTGTCATTGTGGTATTTTAGAGTGTCTTTTGGGTATATGCCCAAGAGTGGTATATAGCTAGGTCTTCAGGTAGAACTATTTTTAGTTTTCTGAGGAACCTCCAAATTAATTCCCAGAATGGTTGTACCAGTTTGCACTCTCACTAGCAGTGGAATAGTGTTCCTCTTTCTGCACATCCCGACTGTCATTTGAGTTTTTTGATCACAGGCTGGTCTGGCCCCTGGCACATATGTAGCAAAGGTCTACTTGGTCTGTCTTCAGTGGGAAAAAATGTGCTTAATCCTTGAGAGTGTTGAATCCCCAGAGAAGGGGGAGGTTTGGTGGGGGTAGGACTTACTTGGAGGCAAGGGGGAGGAGGAATGGGATGAGCAACTGTGAGAGGGGGTACTGAGGGGACAATGACTGCAATGTAAATAGATAATATAATTAAATAACTAGAATCAGTTAATAGCCAATTCATAAGAAATATGCAGATGGGTAGTATCATCTAGGAATTTCTAAGGTGAGAAGACTCAACTCATAGGACGGACATCCATGCATCCATGCCAGTTCTTCATTATCAGCTATCTAAATGGCTGAAACATATTAGTTCCAATTTTTAGGGAAATATAACAAAATAATTAACTGTATTTGGACAACTGTTTCATTTTTCCTATCTTATCTGAGGTGTTCAATGCTTCACTGAGTAATGACTTTCCTTCCTTCTTTCCTTTGTTCCTTCCTTCCTTTCATCTTTCTTTCTCCTGTCTGTCTGTCTGTCTCTCTCTCTCTATTTCTCTGTCTCTCTGTCTTTCTGTTTTTCTGCCTGTCTCTCTATGACTCTGTCTCTCTGTCTGTCTTTTTCCCTCTCTCTTTCTCTCCCTCACCCTCTTTAGATAAAAGAGAGGTTTCATTTGGCTTAGGTTCAAGGTTCTTAACCACTGAGGTAAGAATTGTCCTCTGAGATCTCTCAGACACTGAACCATCAACCAGGCAGCATATATGAGCTGGGCTGATGTCCCTGACATATATACAACAGAGGACTGACTGATACGGCCTCAGTGGGAGAAGAGGTACCTGTCCCTCAAGAGACTTGAGCCCCCAAGGAGTAGGGATGCCTGGTGGGGGATGGGGAGACCAACTTTTGGGAGACAAGGAGGAGGAGGAATGGGATTACCAACTATGGGAGTGTGGCCCAGAAGGGGGGCAACAACTAGATTGCAAAAAAATAAATAATAAAAAAATGTTGAGTATATAAAAAAAGAATTTTTTAGGCTGTTGACTTGGTTCTCTGGCTGTAGTATTTATAAACAGTAATTCTAATAATATCACAGAAGGAGTAAGAAATTGTTTCTATAAACAATAATTTCATAGGACAGAAATCATGGTATCCTATCAAATATTAATTCTCTTTTCTTTAATTCTCTACCTGTTTTCTCTTCTGGTTTGCTGTTGGTTCAAAAGTTCTGGGCCAATATTGCCATAGCACATCTCACAGGCAGGAGATAAAAGGTTTCTGGTTGAGTTGTTTGTTTCTCTTTTGTTAGCTTTAAAGACATCTACCTGCACCAAAGACTAGATTGTAGTAATCACCTCAGATTCTTTATGTTCAATGAGTGGTATAGGTATCCTTGGAAATGGGACCAAGGTATAAATTTGCAGAGAGAAAGCAATTGTCTTAGCAACAACCTGGGGTTATTTAGAGATTTCAATGGGACCTCTTTTGCCAACAATTCAATTTAATATAACCCAATCATTTTACTGGAAGCCCCCTTTTGTCATAAGAGATGCCCAGTTGGGACACTGTCAGAAGCCATCTAGGAGAGATGAAAAAGTAACAGATGATTTTCTGAAAATGACCATCATTTTGCATGGCTGCAATGGATAAACTATAAAATTGCAAGACTTTTTAGATAGTTCATCTTAGAATTGATTCTTGCTATTATGCCTTTCCTGTTATTATTAAATAGTGTAATGATTCCTGGGCATTAGCAGATCTATTGGGCAGATTTTTTGCAAATTAACCAATAAATACTCTCTTGTGGCAATGCTGTGCAGACAAATAGATGGTTTTTTAATTCCTAATACTGATTTCATAGAATTTCTAACTTTATATAAATAATTCCTAAATTTATACTGGTATACTAGTAATTCTTAAATTTATACTAGTAATTTCTATAGAAAGGACTGCAATTAGAACTCTGTAAATCTTCAAGTTTCACAGAATAATTGCATTAGGATAGAAAGAAGGTTATTATCAGGGAAAACATTCCTTCTAGGCTAGTTGTAAAATATTTATCTGATAACTAAAGGTCATAAACAGGGATTAAACAATTTATTGTAGGTGCAATGATAGAAGATAAAATATTGTCTCAAAACTAATGAGACACGCAGATGATTTGCTTCTTGACAAAACTGTGATAACTCATGATGTAAAAATTGTTTTAAGCTCTTAATGACCTATGGAGCTAGTGGCAGATAATGAATGTTTAATTAGATAACTATTCTTAATGTAAACATCTCTATTGTAACTTCCTATTCAATTTATGATTTAAATTTATGTTTTGAACTTGTGAATTTTTAAAAAAATGCTTGGAATACTATGTGATTATTTATCCTGAAAAGGTATAAGAATTAAGCATGATAGTAGTAGCAGTGCCACTCGGTTTTTTCTCTTAGAAGGTTCTAAGTAAGTGCTTCTTTCTGCAAGCATAACTTTCTCTAGTTGACAGGGAGTTAGTGAACACTTGGCCCAGCAAGGAAAGAATAAAAGCTACTTTACATAACCTACTGTTAAGTAAAATATATTACTCAAATAATAATGTAATGTAAATACTATTGATAACTTTATCTTTCACAAAACCAAGTTTTGCATCTCCTCATATCTACTACCAACACTTAATCCTGTTTCCAAAGAGAATTGGCTCCCCATTATTCGAAGACCTAGTCAAGATCACTTTCATACATTTTAGGAAGTTTCCACAGAACTAGTTATCTATATCATCCCTCAAATTACATCTGTGTCACCCCACAATCTCTCACCAACCCTATTTTCACTCCTCTCCAAACCTGATCCTTCTGTTCTTGTGTCCACCCACCCACAGTTCATCCATGTAATATATTCTATTTCCCCCTACCAGAGAGATCCATGTGTCACCCCATACACAATTTCTTCCTCTATACCTATCCTATCTGGGTCTATGAATTTTATCTTGGTTTTTATTTATTAATAGCTAATATCCACATATCAGTGAATACATACAACATTTGTCTTTCTTGTTTGGATTACTTTAAGTTGATTTTTTTCTGGTTCTATCTATTTTCTTGAAATTATTATGCCATTTTTAACACCTGAGTAATACTCTACTGTACAAATGTACCACACTCTCTGAATTCATTCTTCTATTGAGGGGCATCTAGGATGTTTGTAGTTATTATGAATAGAGCAGCAATAAACATTGCTGAATAAATGTCCTTGTTGTTGACCAAAGTATACTTTGGGTATATGCCCAAGATTGGTATAGCTGGATCTTAAGGTAGATTGATTTTCAACATTCTGAGTAAACACCATATAGATTTCCATACTGGATAATGAAGTTGCACTCCCTTGCACAGTGAATGAGTTTTCCGCTTATTCCATATCCTCACCAGTATGAACTTTCACTTGTGTTATTGTATTCAGACATTTTGACAGGTTTATTATTGAATCTCAAAGCAGTTTTGATTTATATTTCCTAATGACTAAAGATGTTAAAATTATCTTTATGGTTTCTCAGCTACTTGAGTTTCTGCTATTGGAATTCTCTGTTTAGATCTGCACATCATTTTTTTTTTTTTTAGTTGAGGATTTTGTTCTCTTGAGATCTAATTTCTTGAGTTATTCCTATAATTTGGACATTAGTCTTTATTGGAGGTAGGGTTCATAGAAAACATTTTCCATTCTGTAGTCTTGTCTGCAGGATGATATCTATGCTGGCTGGTTTTGTGAGTGAACGTGACACAGACTGGAGTTAGGACAGAGAAAGGAGCTTCAATTGAGGAAATGTCTCCATGAGTCCCAGCTGAAAGCATTTTCTTAATTAGTGATCAAGGGAGGAGGGCCCATTTTGGGTGGTTCCATCCCTGGGCTGGTAGTGTTGGGTTCTTTAAGAAAGCAAGTTCAGGGGAAATAATCCAGTAAGTAACATCCTGTAATGGCCTCTACATTGGCTACTGCTTCCTGACCTGCTTTAGTTCCAGACCAGACTTCCTTTGTGATGTATGGAAGTATAAGCTGAATATACTCTTTTCCTCCCCATATTGCTTCTTGGTCATGATGATTTGTGCAGGAATAGAAACCCTGACTAAGACAAACTAATACCAGCATAGTGGGGTATTTTTGTGACAACCTGACCATGTTTTGGGAAGGGCTGTGGAAGGACTTTGGAACTTTGAATTAGAAGAGCCATTGGGATGTTAAGAGCTCTGTGGGATGTTCTGTAGGAGCTTGGAAGATAATGTTGAGAACAGTGCAGAAGAGTGTACTGGCTTGTGAAATTTCAGAGGAAAGATTAAAGACTTATCAGGGCTACTGCTGTTTTGATTGTGAAGATTCTGTAGTTTTGATTACCTGGGACTGAAGAATCAGCTGTGATTAACAAGATATTAGAACTACTAAAGCAAAACCTTTAGATTACTGAGACTATTGATGTTGGTTAGCTAGAGCTAAGAAATAAGTGGTGATTCAGAAGAGACCAGCATTAATGAGGTAAAATATTCTGGGAATTGTATTCTGTGAGCACAAAGAGGTTGTGTTCCAGAGATAGCCAAGGTTGAACCTCATGTAGCAGCAGGACTTGGTAATGTGTAAGAGTCACCCAGATGGTATTGGTTTTGAAGACATGATGGGGTCATGAAGAGCAGCTGAGGCTTGGAACTATGAGAAGCCATGGAAAGTCATTGGTGAAGGTGAAGCCTCAGTTGCAATTGATGACTCAGGACTTGAAGGGGTCATGGAAAAATGTTGAGGCTTGCCACCCTGAAGAGAGCCTATGAGAGGCTATTGGTGAAACATAGTTATAGTAGAAGACAGCAGTGTTTTACTTTATTTGATATTTTCTTATTTATATTTCAAATGTTATCCTGATTTCACCCTTGAAAACACCCTATCCAATACCCCTTCCCCATTCTTACCAACCCACCCACTCCTGCTTCCCTCTCCTGGGGCATTGAGCCTTCTCAGGATGAAGGTCCTTGACTCCCTTTGATGTCCAAAAAGGCCTTCCTTTACAGAAGCATTTTTAGATGGCAGAATCATGAATGACCACCAAGAACAGCACCAGCAGTGGAGTATAGGCAGCTGGAGCCAAGAAGACGAGATATGTGCTACAAAGGGCAGGGCTGGAGAAGTGACCCAAGTCCTTGGAGGAGCCCAAAAGATTGTGAGTTGGATCCCAGACATTGGATGGTTGCAATCTGATTTTGCTTTTGATTGTGACTTTGCCCTAATATTTTCCCCTTTTGAAGAAGGAAGGTATTTTAGTGGAGTCCACAGTTAAGAGATTTTGAATTTTTAAAAGACCTTGTATTTTAATAGATACTGTATATTTTAAAGGGACTGAACTTTTAATATACAAAGTGTGTGAGGCTTTTAAAATTATTTAGATCTTGGGGATGAATAAGAAAGTAAGGAATGAAGCTTAATGGTGAAGTGTTTGTGTGTCAACTTGACAAGGGGTCAATTGTACTGGCTCGTTTTGTGTGTCACCTTGATCCAGGCTGGAGTTAACACAGAGAAAGGTGAAAGACATGATAATTTTTGCAGGAATACAAACTCTGACTAAGACAGTAGCCTTGCTTTACAGAATCTTTAAGTTTCAGGAGGTCTGATTTACTTATCAGCTTTGTTGATCTTAATGTTCTTTTAAGAAAGTATCCTATGCAAATTAGTTAAAGGCTATTCTCAACTTTCTCTTCTATCAGGTTAGTGAATATGACTTTAGGTTGAAGTCCTTGATCCATTTTGACTTGAGTTTTAAAAAAGATGATAAGTATCTACTTGCATTCTTCTACATAGAGATATCCAGTTTGACCAACACCATTTGTTAAAGATGAATTCTTTTTCCAGTGTATATTTTTGGCCTCTTTATCAAAATTCAGGTGTTCATAGGTTATATACATCTGGGATTTCAATTCAGAACCATTGATCTCCATGTCTGTTTTTATATAAACACCATGCCAATTTTATTACTGTAGCTCTATAGAACAATTTGAGATCAGGAATGGTGAGACCTCAAGTAATCTTTTATTTTTAAGCTATTTCTTATATTGTTTTAGCTATCTTGGTTTTTCTTTTGTTTTTCATATAAAATTGAGAATTGTATTTTCTAGGTCTGTGAAGCATTGTGTTGGAATTTGATGGGATTGCAAGAAATCTATAGATTGCCTTTGGCTAATTTTACTATATTAATTCTAACAATCTTGAGCTTGGAGGAACTTTCCATCTTCTGATATCTTCTTCACTCTTTCATCAAAGCCTTGATGTTTTTATCATACATATCTTTCACTTGTTTGATTACTTCAAAATATTTTATATTATTTGAGGCTCTTGTGAAAGATTTTGTTTTCTTGATTTTTTTCTCAGTCCATTTGCCACTTGTATATAACAAGGCCACAGATTTTTGTAAGTTTATTTTGTATCCAGTTACTTTACTGAAAATGTTTATTAGGTGCAGGAATTCTCCAATGGAATTTTTAGAGTTACTTGTTACAAGATATTTCCTATCCATTCACATCGAAGCAGTGAGGGCCAGTGATTGGAGGGGAGAGAGGAGGAGGAGCTAAGATAAGTGAGTGGAGGAGAGTGAGAGGTAGGCTTGGTGGACCTTATGAGCAGAGCAGAGGAAGAGGGAGACACAGATATCCAGATGGCTTTAGACGTATTTCTGAATTTTGGAGAGGTTAGATATATTGGGACAAAACTTTATTATTGTAAATTGGCATTAGGAAATTGGGAGTTTCTTATACATAAATATATTCAAGTTTAAGAGTCATGCTTTACCGGATACTTGGAACGAGTTATCCAGAGACCTGGTGGAGCTGTACTCTTTATTAATTATTAACCACTACAGTCACTTACATGTACTATCACATCTTCTGCAAATAAAGATTCTTTGAAGTCTTTCTGTCAAATTTATATCCACTTAAATTTGCTATATTAAATAGGTATGGAAAGAATGGACAACCTTGTCTTGTCCCTGATTTTATGGAAATGACTTTGAATTCATTCCATTACTTGATGTTGGCTATAGGCTTATTATAAAATGCCTTTATTATGTGTAGGTGTGTCCCTTTATCACTGATCTCTCCAGGACTTTTTTTCATGAATGGGTGTTAGATTTTTGTCGAAGACCTTTCCTGTATCTAATGTTTTGATTGTGTGTTTTTTCTTTTAGATTGTTTATACAGTGATTTACATTTATTGATTTTCATATATTGAACCATTCTTGTGTCTCTAAGATGAAGCATGTGTGAGGCAGGTAGGTGATATTTTTGATGTGTACTTTGATTTGGTTTGTGAGTAGTTTTGCATCTAGGCTCATATAGGAGATTGATCTGTAATTCACTACTGAATCATTGTGATATTTGGGTATTAGAGTCACTGTGGTTTCATAAAATTCATTTGGCAATGTTATTTCTGCTTATATTTTGTAGAATGATTTGAGGAGTATTGGCATTGACTGTACTCTGAACGTGTAATAGAATTCTGTGCTAAAACCTGTTTTTTGTGGGTTTTTTGTTTGTTTGTTTGTTTGGAAGACATTTAATGACTACTTCTATTCAACTAGGGGGTATAGGTTTATTTAAATTGCTTATGTGAGAAGATTGTCCATTTTTTGGATTTCTCAATTTGGTATTACTATTATTTTTCGTTTTTATACTCCAGATTTTATTCCCTCCCAGTCCATCCCCCGACTCTTTCACATCCCATACCTCCTCCCTCCCTCCTGACTCCACAAGGATGTCCCTCCCCCACTACAACAGACCTCTAAATTTCCTGCGACCTCATCTCTTGAGGGTTAGTTGTATCTTCTCTGACTGAACCCAGATCCAGCAGTCCTCTGCTGTATATATGTTGGGGGTATCATATCACATGGCATATGCTGCCTGGTTGGTGGTCCAGTGTCTGAGAGATTTCAGTGGTCCTGGTTAATTTAGACTGCTGGTCCTCTTATACAGTCACCCTCCTCTTCAGCTTCTTCCATCTTTTCCCTAATTCAACCACAGGGATAAGCTGCTTCTCTTCATTAGTTGGGTGTAAATATCTGCATCTGAATCTTTCAGCTGCTTGTTGGGTATTTCAGAGGGCAGTCATTATAGGTTCCCTTTTGTGGGCTCTCCATAGCATCAGTAATAATGTCAGGTCTTAGGGCCTCCCCTTGAGCCTGATCCCATTTTGGGCCTATTGCTGGAACTGTGGAATAACAACTCCATCCCTCACTTGATGCCCCGTCTTTCTGTTGGAGATGGGCTCTACAAGTTCCCTCTGTCCACTGTAGGGCATTTCATGTAGGGTCCCTCCCTTTGAGTCAAGAAAGTCTCTTACCTCCGAAGTCTCTGGTACATTCTTGAGGGTCCTCCCAACCTCATATCTTGTAAGGTTGCCTTTTCTATTCTTTCTGCTAGACTTCTGGGATTCAGTCCTTTTCCCCCACCCAATACCTGATCATGTTCTCTTCTCCCTCCCTCTGGTCACCAGTGTCTCCCAGGTCCCTCCCCACTACCACATGGTGGTTGCTTTTTTCTCTCTCCCAAGTAGAACTGAGGTCCTCACTTGGGCCCTTAAACTTGTTGACCTTCATGAGTTCAGTGGACTGGATCTTGGGTATTGTATACTTTTATTTTTCTTTTTGCTAATATCTACTTATTAGTGAGTACATACAATGCATATTCTTTGGGTCTGAGTTACCTCACTCAGGAGGATATTTTCTAGTTCCATCCATTTGCATGCAAAACTCAGGATGTCCTTGTTCTTAATAGCTGAGTAGTATTCCATTATGTAAATGAGCCACATTTTCTGAATCCATTCTTATGTCATGGGGCATTTGGGTTGTTTCCAGCTTCTGCTTATCACAAATGAGGCTGCTATGAACGTAGTGGAACATGCGCCCCTGTGGCCTAGTGTTTTTGTTTGTTTGTTTGTTTGGTGTGTGTGTGTGTGTGTGTGTGTGTGTATGTGTGTGTGTATTACCAAGAGTGGTATTGCTGGGTCTCCAGATAGACCTATTTCAATTCTCTTGAGTAAGCTCCAGATTGATTTCCTCAGTGGTTGTATCAGTTTGTAATTTCACCAGCCATAGAGGAGTGTTCTTCTTTCTTCACATCCTGTCCAACATGTGTTGTCACCTGAGGTTTTTATCTTAACCATTCTGATTGGTGTAAGGTAGAATCTCAGGATCGTTTTGATTTCTATTTCTCTGATCACTAAGGATTCTGAACATTTCTTTAGGTCCTTCTTAGCTATTACAGATTCCATTGTATTGAATTCTCTGTTTAGCTCTATACCCCAATTTTTGATTGATTAGGTTGTTTGTTTGTTTTTTTGGTTGTTTTTGTATTTTTTGTTTTGTTTTGTTTGTTTGTTTGTTTTTTTGTGCTTTTTGTTTTTTTTTTTTGTTTTTGTTTTTGTTTTTTGTTTTGGTTAGCTTCTTGAGTTCTTTATGTATTCTGGATATTAGCCCTCTTTGGGATGTGGGGTTAGTAAAGATATATTTCCAATCTGTAGGTTGCTGATTTGTCTTTGCTTTCTAGTTCCATGAGGTTCCATTTATCAATTCTTGATCTTAGAGTGTAAATCACTGGAGTTCTATTTAGGAAATTTCCCCCTGTGTCAGTGAGTTCAAGGCTCTTTCCCACTTTCTTTTCTATTAGATTGAGTGAATCTAGCTGTATGTTAAAGTCCTTGATTCACTTGGACTTGAGTTTTGTTCAAGGTGATTAAATATGGGTCTATTTTCATTTTTCTGCATGCAGACAGCCAGTTAAAACAGTACCATTTATTGAAGATACTTTGTTATTTTTATTGTGTATTTTTGGATTCTTTGTAAAAGATCAAGTGTGAGTAAGTGTGTGGTTTTATTTCTGAGTCTACAATTCTATTCCATTGAAAAATATGTCTGTTTCTGTACCAGTACCATGCAGTTTTTTTTTCACTATTGTTCTGTAGTAGAACTTGAGGTCAGGGATGATGATTCCCCCAGCAGTTCTTTTATTGTTAAGAATTGTTATTGCTATTCTGGTATTTTTGTTTTTCAAGATGAATTTGAGAATTGCCTTTTACATGTATTTGAAGAATTGTGTTGGGATTTTGATAAGGATTTAATTGAATCTGTAGATTGTCTTTGGTAGGATGACCATTTTTTACTATGTTAATTCTGCCAATCCATGAGTATAGGAGATCTTTTCCTTTTTTTCTTTTTGTTTTTTTTCTCTTTTAAAAAAGTTTGTTTAGAATACCTATTTGTAGAAGTTAACATAATTTACAGATCATTAGAAAAATTGTTTTCAGAGCTTCTGGGCTAATATCCACTTATCAGTCAGTGGCTGTATTTCATGTGTGTTCTTTTGTGATTGGATTACCTCACTTACGATGATAGTTTCCAGTTTCAACCATTTGCCTAAGAACTTCATGAATTCATTGTTTTTAATTGCTGTGTAGTAGTCCATTGTGTAAATATACCACGTTTTCTGTATCCATTTCTCCATTGAGGGACATCTGGGTTCTTTCCAGCTTCTGGCTACTACAAATAGGGCTGCTATGAACATAGTGGAGCATGTGTCCTTATTGCATGCCAGGGAATCCTCTGGGTATATGCCCAGGAGTGGTATAGCAGGGTCCTCTGGAAGTGTCATGCCCAGTTTTCTGAGGAACCACTAGACTGATTTCCAGAGCAGTTGTGCCAACTTGCATTCCCACCAGCAGTGGAAGGGTGTTCCTCTTTCTCTTCATACTTGCCAACACCTGTTGTTTTCCGAGTTTTTAATCTTAGCCATTCTGACTGGTGTGATGTGAAATCTCAGGGTTGTTTTGATTTGCATTTCCCTAATCACTAATGATGCTGAATAATTCTTAAGGTGCTTCTCAGACATTCGAAGTTTTTCAGGTGAAAATTCTTTGTTTAGCTCTGTACCCCACTTTCTATTAGGGTTATTTGGCTCTCTGGAGTCTAACTTCTTGAATTCTTTCTACATATTGGATATTAGCCCTCTGTTACATATAGGGTTGGTGAACATCTTTTCCCAATTTGTTGGTTGCCATTTGTCCTTTGCCTTACAGAAACATAATTTTATGAGGTCCTATTTATGAATACCCAAGACACAATTTGCATATCAAATAATTCCCAAGAAGAAGGAGAGGTTCCTGGTTCTGGAAAGGCTTCATCCAGCATTGTAGAGGAGTACCAGGACAGAGAAGAAGGAAGGGGTTTATTGGAGAATGGGCAGAGGGACGAGAACGTATGGGACTTATGGGGAGGGGGGAACCAGGAAAAGGAAAATCATTTGGAATGTAAACAAAGAATATAAAAATTACAAAAAAGATAAACAGGGAAAAAAAAAGAAAAAAATTTCTCTCTACAAACATAACAGGTTAAGAATAATAGGTTAGAAATATATACAATACAAAAACTGCCTGTGACTATCTATATATTTACTATGCACCTTAAGAGAATTCTATGGCATGTTATATTTACACTGTAGGTAACAGCACACTTCTATCCTATTATACAAAATTGACCAGTGCTGGTGCTTGACTTTATAAACCTATTAACTGAATTATTTAAAATTAATTGTCTATTTAAAATACCAAAAGTGAAAATAAATTCAACTGAGGTTCTGTGGCTCATCATTCAAATGGTTCATGGCATTTTTTTTTCAAATAAAGTATTTCAAAATTTTGATATTAAAATAATTTTATTATAAATAAAGAGGCTGATTTTTCGAAATACTTCATAAAGTATAGTCACATTCATTTTTGTCAAGGTTTTTCTGTGGCTCTCTCCATTTTCTGAGATCTTCAATTTCTTTCTTGAGAGACCTGAAGTTATTGTTATATAGGTCTTTTACTTCTTTAGTTAGAGTTATCCCAAGATATTTTTTGTGTCTATTGTGAAGGGAGTTGCTTCCTTAATTTCTTTCTCAGCCTGTTTATCATTTGTATAAAGGAAGGCTCCTGATTTATTTGAGTTAATTTTATATCCAACCACTTTGCTGAAGTTGTTTAGCAGTTGGAGAACCTCTCTCATAGAATTTTTGTGGTCGCTTATGTATATTATCATTTCATCTGTCAAATTGTGATACCTTTATTTCTTCTTTGCCAATTTGTATTTCCTTGATCTTTTGTTGTTGTTGTTTTATTGTTCTTGTTAGCACTTCTAGTATGGCTATATTGAATAGCTATGGGGAGAGTCAACATCTTTGTCTTCAATTTCAGTGAGATTGCTTCAAGATTTCCATTTAATTTGATATTGGCTGTTGGTTTGCTGTAAATTGCTTTTATTATGTTTTAGTTTGGGCCTTGAATTTCTGATCTCTCTAATACTTTTAAAATGAAGCGTTGTTGTATTTTTGTGCATCATCTAGGGAGATGATCATGTAATTTTTTTCTTTGTGTTTGTTTATATAGTGGATTATATTAATGGTTTCTTGTATATTGAACCACCCTTGCTTCCCTGGGATGAAGACTACTTGATCGTGATGAATGATGCTTTTGATGTGCTCTTGGATTCAGTTTGCAAGAATTTTATTGAGTATTTTTGCATCAATATTCATATGCAAGATTAGTCTGAAGTTTTCTTTTTTGGTTGGGTCCTTGTGTAGCTTCATAGAATTTATTAGGCAGTGTTCCTTCTGTTTCTATTTTGTGGAATAGGTAGAGGAATATTGGTATTAGGTCTTCTTTGAAGGTTTGGCAGAATTCTGCACTAAATTCATCTGGACCCAGGTCTTTTTTGGTTGCTAGTTTCTGTTGTTTTTGCTGTTATTGAAGACCAGCCTTAGGACATGGTGATATGATAGGATGCCTGGGATTATTTCAATCTTCTTGAGGGTTGAGGGTTGTTTTGTGACTTATTATATTGTTGATTTTGAAGAAGGTAATATGAAGTGCTGAGAAGTTGTGTTTTTTTGTTTGTTTGTTTGTTTGTTTTAGAGTGAAATGTTCTATAGATATTTGTTAAATCCATTTGGCTCATTCTGTTTCAACCACCTGTCTATTGGTGAGAATAGGGTGTTGAAATCTCCCACCATTATTGTATGGTGTTCAATGTTTGTTTTGAGCTTCAGTAAAGTTTCTTTTGTGAATATGGGTGCCCTTGCATTTGGGACCTTGATGTTCAGAATAGAGATTTTCTCTTGGTGGATTTTCCCTTCAATGTATATGAAGTGTCCTTCATTATCATGCTTGATAACTTTTGCTTGAAAGTCTATTTTATTGGATATTAATCAACTCCAGCTTGTTTCTTAGGACAATTTTTTAGAAGATCTTTTCCCCTCTTTTTACTCTGAGATAGTGTCTGTCTTTGCTATTGAGGTGTGTTTCTTATATGCAGAAAAATGCTGTATCTTGTTTGTGTATCCAGTCTGTTAGCTTACATCTTTTTATAGGTGAGTTGAGTCCATTAATATTGGGAGTTATTAAAGACAAAGGCTGTTGGCTCCTGTTATATTTGTTTTTGTAGGCAGTGTTATGTGCTTGTGGTCCTCTTCTTTTGGCTTTGTTATGAGATGCTTAATATCTTGTCTTTTCTTTGGTGTAAATACCTTCCTTGTATTGGAGTTTTTCTTCTAGGATCCTCTGTAGAACAGGATTGGTAAATAGATACTGTTTAAAGTTGGTTTTGTCCTGGAATATTAGTGTTTTTATGAGACCAGGTCTCTCCACTAATCTGAGTATGTCCATGCAGACTAGGCTTTCTAGTGAGTAGATCCCCTCACCCCCACCCCCACCCCCGCCCCCCAATCTATTTCTCTACTGGTTCTGGAATTAAAATAGACCATTGATTCATTTATTCCCTTTTCTGTTATTTTTTTATTATTTTATTTATTTCAATTTCAGCCATTGCCCACCTCCTGGTCCCCCGCCCCACACCAGTTCATCATCCCATTCTTCATCCCCCTTGCCTCTGAGAGGGTAATTCCCCCTTCCGCTGAAGGCCTTCCCCTTCCCTGGTGCTTCAAGTCTCTCAAGGATTATACACATCTTCTCTCACTGAGTTTTGACCAGGTAGCCTCTGCTATATTTGTGTCAGGGGCCTTGGACCAGCTGTGTATGATCCTGGCTGTTGGCTCAGGCTCTGTGAGATCCCTGGGTTCTGGGTTAGTTGGGACTTCTTGCTTTCCATGGGGTCTTGCTTGCCTTCAGCTTCTTCAATCCTTCCCCTAATTCAATCATAGGAGTTCTCAACTTTGGTCCAATGGTTGGGTGAAAGTATCTGTTTGTCTCATTCAGCTGCTGGTAGGGTCTCTTAGAGGACTGCCAGGACAGGCTCCCATCTGTAAGCACATCATAGCATCAGCAATAGTGTCAGGTCTTGGTTTCCTCCTCCCCCCATGAGATAGATTCCAAGTTGGATTGGAAATTGGACTGCCTTTTCTCCTGTCTTTTCTCCAGTTTTGTCCCTGCAGTTCTTTTAGATAGGAGCAGTTCTGGGTTAGAAATTTTGACTGTGGATTAGAAACATTGTCCCACCACTTGAAGCCATGTCTATCTACTGGAAGTGGACTCTTAGAGTTCCCTAAGCCCATTGCTGGGCATTTTGGCTACAGTTACATACTTTGAGTTCTGAGAGTCTTTCACTTCCCAGGTCTCTCGTACATTTCAGAGGGTCCCTCCAACTCCCACCAGAGGCTGTGTATTTTTGTCATTCATTCTTCTTGCTCTCAGGGTTTTTCTTCTGCCTCTCAACCCATATCTGATTCTTCCCCCCTTTTTTCTTCCTACTTCCCTCTCCTATCCAGGTCCTTCCCTCCCTTTGCCACATGTATTATCTTTCCCCTTCTAAGTGGGATAGAATCATCCTTACTTTGGCCTTTCTGCTTGTTAAACTTCTTATAGTCTGTGGGCTGTATTCTAGATACTCTGAACTTTTGGTCTAATATCCACTTGTAAGTTAGTATATACCATAGGTTTTGTTTGTTTCCTTGTTTGTTTTGGCTCTAGGTTATGCCACTCAAAATGACATTCTCAAGTTCCATAAATTTGCCTGCAAAATTCATGCCTTTTTAAAAATAGCTGAGTAGTATTCCATTGTGTAAATAAACCATATTTCCTGTATTCGTTCTTCTGTTGAGGGACATTAGAGTTGTTTTCAGATTCTTGCTATTACATATAAGGCTGCTATGAACATAGTGGAACATGTGTCCTTGTTACATGTTGGAGTATCTTTTGGGTATATGCTCAGGAGAGGTATAGGTGGAGAAAGAGCATAACCAAAATTTATTTTTTTGCATAAACAAAATTTTAAGGAGCAATTCCCCCCACAAATAAGTAGATAGACAGAGAGATAGATAGATAGACACATAAAGAATACTGTTTTAATTAAGCACTTAATTTGGATCAAATACATTTCAATGAGAAATATGAATAAACTAATTGATGCAAATATAGTATTTTCAAACCTAAAATAACAAGAAGGTTTTTATAGACAATATATTAAACCTCTAGAAGTCAAGAAAATAAAATAACAAAAAAATAGAGCACACAGAAATAGCATATTCTCAAACACTGAGCAATTAAATCCATATAGCATATGCTTAAAAATGTTCCTTCTTTACACCCATGCTAATTAGCATATACCTTTTTCATCTCTCAAACCAATAGCTTACACATGTACTTTCTTCCTGTGTCCATTTGTTCAATCCATTCTTCTACTAAGGTTCTATAGCTCCACACATAAAGTATATTATAGTAGTTTTATAGTCAACAAGTAGGATTTATTCCAGGAATATATGGGAATTTTAGATTCAGTACTAATGATGATGTTTTTCCTGCTTCAGTTAGTTTTTACATTCAATGGTTTATTCTTAAATTCTTTCTGGTATAATGCTATATATGTATTTGTGAATATGATTATTTTAATAATTCATTTCATTCATGGTAAATTTCATAAATATAATATCTGTGGATATTTAATATATGTATCAAAATGTCTTTCTTTTTTCTAAAACCAAGATCTCTGACATATTGTTAAATGACGAATTTCTTAAAATTCATGAGACAAATATTCCATGATCTGTCCTTTTATTACTAGCTCAGTATAGAAAATGTTTCCTCTCTTCTGTTTTAAAACTTCCATTTCATGATTTTAAATATGATAACGACAGCAGAGACTGTTTCCTCAGAAATCTACTGAGTAAACTATTTACTTATATATATCTTATCTGAGATATTCTTATTAATTTTAAGCTTTCTATTAGGCTTTTATTTGTGCTACATACTATAGACTAGTTTGGATTTTTATTATACTATTTTATTTTTTCTGCCTCATTAATAATCCCACCATCTCATTATAGCTGTAAAATCAGGGACTAGACAATGCTGCCCTCTCTCTCCATATCTTTTCAATATAGTACTTGAAATTCTAACTAGCAATTAGACAACATAATGAGGCCAAAGGGATCCAAATTGCAAAGAAGAAATTAAGCTATCACTATTTGCCGAAGATATGATAGTTTACGTATGTGACCCAAAATACTCCAATAGACAACTCTTACAGCTGATAAACAACTTCAGTAAAGTGGCCTGTTATAAAATCAACTCAAGCAAATCAGTAGCCTTCCTATAATCAAAGGATAAGCAGGCCGAGAAAGAAGTTAGGGAAATGGCACCCTTCACAATAGCTACAAACAACATAATGTATCTTGGTGTGATTCTAACCAAAAAAATAAAAGATCTATATGACCAAAACTTCAGGTCTCTGAAAAAGGAAATTGAAGAAGAACTCAGAAAATGGAAAAATCTCCCATGCTTGTGTATTGGAAGGATTAATATAGTTAAAATGACCATCTTGCCAAAAGCAATCTATAGATTCAATGCAATCCCCATCAAAACCCCAACTCATAGAGTTAGAAAAAGAAATTCTCAAATTCATCTGGAATAACAAATATCCGAGGATAGCTAAAGCTATTCTCAATAGTAAAATAACTTCTGGGGGGATCAGTATCCCAGACCTCAAGCAATACTACAGATCAACAGTGTTAAAAACTGCATGGTATTGGTACAGTGACAGGTAAGTGGATCAATGGAATAGGATTGAAGATCCAGAATTGAACCCACACACTTATGGTCACTTGATCTTCAACAAAGTATCAGAAAACATCCAGTGGAAAAAAGAGAGCCTTTTCAGCAAATGGTATTGGTTCAACTGGAGGTCAGCATGCAGAAGAATGTGAATTGAACCATTCTTATCTCCACGTACTAAGCTCAACTCCAAGTTGATCAAGGACCTCCACATAAAACCAGACACAGTGAAACTAATAGAAAAGAAACTGGGGAAGACCCTTGAGGGCATTGGTAGAGGGGGAAAGTTCCTGAACAGAACGCCAATAGCTTATGCTCTAAGATCAAGAAATGACAAATGGGGCCTCATAAAATTATGCTTCTGTAAGGCAAAGGACACAGGCAAAAGGAGAAAATGTCAACCAACAAATTGGGAAAAGATCTTCACCAACCCTACATCTGATAGAAGGATAATATCCAATACATACAAAGAACTCAAGAAGTTAAATCCCAGAGAACCAAATAACCCTATTAAAAGATGGGGTACAATGCTAAACAAAGAATTTTCACCTGAAGAGATTCAGATGGCTGTGAAGCACCTTAAGAGATGCTCAACATCATAAGTCATTAGGGAAATGGAAATCAAAACAACCCTGACATTTCACCTCACACCAGCCAGAATGGCTAAGGTTAAAATCTCTGGAGACAGCAGGTGTTGGCAAGGATGTGGAGAAAGAAGAACACTCCTCCACTGCTGTTGTGATTGTTAAATGGTACAAGCCCTCTGGAAATCAGCCTGGCTGTTCTTCAGAAAACTGGGCATGACACTTCCAGATGACCCTGCTATACCACTCCTGGGTATATATACACAGAGGATTCCCTGGCATGCAATAAGGACACATGCTCCACTATGTTCATAGCAGCCCTATTTATAATAGCCAGAAACTGGAAAGGACTCAGACGTCCCTCAGTGGAGGAATGGATATAGAAAATGTGGTATGTTTACATAATGGAATACTACTCAGCAATTAAAAACAATGAATTCAAGAAATTTTTAGGCAAATGGTTGAAACTATAAAATATCGTCCTAAGTGAAGTCACCCCATTATAAAAGAATGCACATGGAATGCAATCACTGATAAGTGGATATTAATTAGCCCAGAAGCTCTGAATACTCAAGACACCATTAGCATATCAAATGATTCTCATGAAGAAGGAAGGAGAGGGTCCTGGTCCTGGAAAGGCTTGATTCAGCATTGTAGAAATGGGAGGCTGGTGATTGGGTGGAGAGAAGAGGGCTTATGGGACATATGGGGAGGTGGGAACCAGGAAAGGGGAAAGCATTTGGAATGTAAGCAAAGAATACAGAAAATAAATTTTAAAAAAAGTAAAAAAGAAAAGGAAGCTAATAGAGAAGTAAAACCTTTTATCCATAAAAGCTTATTAAGTTACAGAATATTTTAAAGGTAGGTGAAACTTTCCATTGTTCTGAGAAGCTCATTAAATCAGGGAATAAAAAAGAAACTCAAATGCTTTAGGAACTCTGTGAAACTAACTAGATTCACACAAGGTCCTCTCTCCCAAAACATTAAAAAATGTTTTCTGGGAACATTCTGAGACCAATCAAGGTACTTGGATACTTGAAGGAAATAGAGACCACCTGAGCTACCTGGAAGAGACTCAGAACACCAAAAACAACACAATTACAACATCAACAAAAGTACAAAACAGAAAAAAGAATAAAACCAAAGAACAGTCCCAAACCAAAACTCAACAACAAAAACAATAACAAGAAAAAACAAAATACAATAAAGAACAACCAAAACTGAATTTCCTGTTAAAGACACTCTTTAAAAAGTCCCTTTCCCAGGGGTTGCTTAGTTTCTAGGTTTTGTGAGTTGTCACATGTGCTTTTATTTAAATAACCCTATACCCATATTCTTATACATAACACCTGTAAAATTCAATGGTTCACCAAATCAAACTTTCATGATATCCTCACTATGCTGACAGGTTTTATGTCAGCTTGACACTGGCTAGAGTCATTTGGAAAGATGAACTTCAACTGAGAAAATTTTCTCCCTGGATACTGTAAAAAAGAATGAGCAAACCATGAGGATTAAGAGTATTTGAAATGGTATTCCTTGAATTCTGCATCAGTTTCTTCCGCTAGATTCCTGCTGTGAATTCCTGTTCTGACTTCCTTCAATGAAGGTCTATAATTGTAACCTAAAATGTACTTTTCCCCTCATCTTACTTTTGGTCATAGTTTTTAGTCACAGTAATAGAAAACCTAAGATACTTTGATTTATTATTCATTCTCTATCTGGGGATAAGTTGGCATTTCTTCATGTCTTTACAGGAATTTTGATGGGGATTGCATTGAATTGTAGACTGCTTTTGGCAAGATGGCCATTTTTACTATGCTAATCCTGCCAACTCATGAGCATGAGAGATCTGTCTATCTTCTGAGTTCTTCTTCAATTTCTTTCTTCAGAGACTTGAAGTTCTTGTCATACAGATCTATAACTTGTTTGGTTAGAATCACAGCAAGCTACTTTATATTGTTTGTGACTATTGTGAAGGGTGACATTTCCCTAATTTCTTTTTCAGCCTGCTTATTCTTTGAGTATAGGAAGGCTACCAATTTCTTTTAGTTAATTTTATATCTGGCCACATTGCGGACATTGTTTATTAGCTCTAGGAGTTCTGTGGCTGAGTTTTTGTGGTCACTTAATTTGATGTGGGGGTACTGGTTTACTCTATATTATTTTTACTAAATCTAGGTATGGGTCTTGAATTCCTGATTTTTCCAAGCCTTTTAACATGAAAGGATGCTGAATTTTGTCAAATGCTTTTTCAGCTTTCAAAGAAACGATTATTTAGTTTTTCTTTGAGTTTGGTTATGTAGAGGATTAAATTGATGGATTTCCGTATACCATCCCTGCATTCCTAGGATGAAGCCTACTTGATCATGGTGAATGATCATTTTGATGTCTTCTTGGATTCAGTTGGAGAGAATTTTACTGAATATTTTGCATCAATAGTCATAATGGAAATTATCTGAAGTTCTCTATCTTTGTTGGATCTTTGTGCAGTTTTAGTATCAGAGTAATTGTTGCTTCATAGAAAGAGTTTGATAGTGGTCCTTCTGTTTCTATTTTGTGGAATACCTTGAAGAGTATTGATGTTAGATCTTCTTTTATAGTCTGATAGAATTCTGCATTAAAACCATCTGATCTTGTGCTTTTTTTGGTTGGGAGTCTTTCAAAGACTATTTCTATTTCATTAGGGCTTAGGGGACTCTTTAGATGGTCTCTCTGATCCTGATTTAATTTTGGTATTTGGTATTTGTCTAGGACATTGTCCATTTCATCCAGGTTTTCCAGTTGTGTTGAGTTCTATTTTTCTACTTAGTTGATTTCAGATGGGTTCATGAGAAAGGATCTATAACCATGTATGCATAATTATGATAACCAACTGAAATATATCATTTACTATTAATTTTGGCAAAACTGTGGCATAATATAAAATTTATTACAGGCATTGATTGTGTCAACATATATATTTTTTGGTAAAGGTAGAATTTTATTCAAGACTGTTCATCTTTTTTTTTTTTTTTTTTACCCAACTTACTCAAAAAAAGACATATGAGCAATATAATGTGGGAAGCCATCCTGAGCTATTCAGATTTAATGCTTATTCATGGCCTAAGGTGGTGGCTGCTAAAATATGAGAACAATTGACTAGAGACTTTCCCATGAATTGTCGGTGCGAGAAGACTCCTGAGAATACCACAAGATGTTCCTGCCCTAACCGCTGAATGTTCCTGCCGGCGTTAACTCCTGGTGTCCCCACCTGGATGACCTCCTCGCTTCCTGCTTCCATCGCTAGGGGTGTCTCTGCCCTTCCCTCCTTTGTCTGGTGTGAAGGTCAATTCCTTCTCTGTAAGCCTTAAAACCCACTTACCTCCCCGATATTAAATGAAGCCTTGACACAACCCAGACTGACTCTGATTTTGTTAGTGTGCTTGATTTCCCTTTTCTCTCCCCCCCATTTTTGACCCTCAGGTAGTGCCCCTTCAGGACCCCGGGAATAACTGGACCTGCTGGACAGGTCAATATAACACAGAAAACATGTGAGAATATAAGCATCTGAAAAATAGGCTTGTTTGGTCTGCTCCATGCATCAAAATATTTGAGTGAATATACAATATAATTACAAAATATTGTCAATAGCTCAAGTCCTTGCATAAGATTATAAAAAATTACAAAAAAGTGAGAAATCATTACCTATGTTAATGCTTTGTTATTTTCCAGTGGTAAGTTTGAGTATAAACTATTGAATTCTCAGAGAAATCCTATAACCCCACCATGTTTAGCAGTTATTAACATCTTTTTTCAGTTTCTTCAATGAGACATATACTTAAGAACATCTCATATCATCTCCCCTCCTTTGTTTAGAGATAATTATACTGTTTCTAGAAAAAAGGATAAAAATGCAAACATTTAAACAAATTTAAACACTAAATGTTGAACCGTGTTATAAAATTGATCATTAATATTTCTGAACCCTGATCAAATCAATGAGGATCAGAAATCAGAAGTGAAAAATAGGAAATAAAATGAGAGTAAACACATTAAAAGATATTAATTGAAGTTTTTCAGGTTTCTATTGCTCTGATAAAATACCATTACCAAAGTCAACTTGAAGAGGAGAGGGTTTATTTTGTCTTACCTTTGCACATCATAGCCCATCATACAAGGAAGTAGGGGCAGGATCAAGGAAGGAACCTGGAGGCAGGAATTGAAGCAAAGAACATGAAAATATTCTTCATTCTAGTTTGCTCCTCATGCATTTTATTGCATTCTAACTTGATCAGCATTTTAATAGTAACCAAGCCACCAATTCATGGGTGGCACAGCCAATAGTGAGCTGAACTCTCCAGCATCAGTAATCAACAAATAAAATTCAATGCAGATTTTTCTCAGACCAATCCAATTGAGTAATTTTCTCAATTGAGGCTCATCTTCTCAAGCAATACTGGCTTTAGTCAGGTTGACAAAAAGATAAACATGACAAATACTAAACATGTATCAAGGATAATCATGTATCAAAAATGTTCATCTCTCCAGATTATATAAAGAATTTTGGTTACAAAAAATAATAACTACCAAGATTAAAAATTTCTAATAATAACAGGATTTATTTCAATAAAACTTAACCAAAAGTGTTTATACAATACTGTCTTTAAAATAAACATCAAGTTATTCTTTTAAATAACTGGCAGAAATAAAATGTAGTTGTTCACTAAGTAACTATTTCAATATCTATAAAATTACCTACAAATCTTCATCTACCCAAAATTAAAAGGCAATGCAAAATGATATATTGATGACACATAAAGCTATATAGTAATGCTTAACAAAACATTTAAGAATGTATAAGAATATGTTTTGGGTATTAGCTAGTCTTCCTGAATGGTTGATTTGATTTGTTGGTCACAGAAGTTCAGGAGTAATTCCAAACAATATAGATTCTCAGAATTACCCTTGGCTGTTTTCCAGAACTTGAATGTAAGACCCTTTTGCTGAAGCCACTACATAGTTCAAACATAGGACCTGGAGGAGCAATAAAATTGACCTGGAAGCTTCCTTCTTTAGGACTAGCTCTCAAGTACCAGAAGGAGCCATGAAACCTTTCAAGAGAGAAAAGCTATCAGTAGTACTACTAATCTGTGAAGCCTGCAAACCACACTGACAAGCCCATTAAGCTATCTCCAGTGGTGCCATAGTAGGACTTTTTCTTTAAATATATCAACAACTGTCTAAATGAAGTCAATGCCCACTCAATAAGAGTGAATTAATGTTTGGTGCTGTAAACTTACATCATTACATGCATAGATAAGTGTAGCTTTTACTCTTCATCAAAGAACCTTTCTTTTGCAGCAGATAATGGATGCAATACAGAGTCACAAGTGATCAAAAAAGAGACACCTGCAATGAGGTGCACAACCCCAATAGATGTATCTACAAAGTAACCTCTACACCTAGGCTCAGGGAAAATCACATTTGAAGGGATGGGTAGAGTGTAATATTCAGATGATATTAATAGGGAAATAGCCATAATAGGGAAATTGCTTGCATTTAATCTTAACAATAATGTTGTCACAATAAAATGTGTATAATGATACCAGTTGCCATGCCAATGTGCATGGACCAAAAATAATCTTACAAGGACATATGCCTAAAGGAAGAGATAGAGGCAATTAATGGCTTCTGTGAGAGGGAGAATCAGTGTTACATAGATGAGTTCTTTGGTTGTGGCAGGATTTTCCCTGTCCAATTAATTTAAATATTAACATAGCCCATGATTGGACAGGAAAAAGGGAGCCAGAGCTAAGAGTTGCAGAGTCAGGGAGCAACACAGGAGAAGGGGAGAAGGAAGCAAAATGGAAGACAAACAGGATGTTTCAGATTCTGTGTAGTTTTAAATAGCCACAGGTAGCTATCATATAAGTATAGAATAACTGGGGTAACTTTTCTAATCTAGGTGGGAATCTTGTACCATTATCAATTGGCCCTGAATTTATTGTGTGGGCATCTTGTGAATTGAGAATTTATTGATATATAAATCTGATTGAATAATTATAAGCTTCTAGAGTTTTGACTTTACTAGGTTATTGGGAATTGTGATAATTAACCAAGAGGTGGGCAGTCATTGAATGGGGCTGGCATGACACCAACCCACCAGTGGGATCTTAGTGAGCTGGGTGGAGAGATTTTGGTGCTCTGAGTCCGAGAGTCTCCATGAGATAAGAACAGGTTGGCCATGCCTGCCAGTGCATGTCTATCAGTCCATAAGGGCAGAGAGTAGCTGGGTGTAGAGAGGGAACTTGCCACTCTTTTTAATACTTCCTATAGCACCTGGTATGTTATCCAAGCCTAGTGCTCAATGCTGTGCTCCAGTCCCCACAACAATAATTAAAGAGAAGATCATGCTCATGTGTTTGAAAGGAAGTGGAAGGCAGAATACAGGAAGACTGGGCAGGAGTTGGGAGGTTGGCAAAGAGGGTGAACATAAAGTAAATATAGCACACATGAATGAAATTTTCAGAAGAAAATTTAAATGGAAAAACCATAGTTATTTTATACTCTTCTGTCTGAACTTCTTATTCAAAGGATAATAAGGCTATAAATAAATATAGATGTTTTTATCAAGTAGTGATATGACTTAAACTTATTTTAGTTCATAAATTTTTTCTTGTAGTATTAATCAAAGAACAAAGGTATTTTAGCTAGCACTCACACAAGTGAAACTGTTGATAACAATAAGGGTCAAAGTAGATTTAGTGGATACAAAATCCATTAAGATTTCCCTGTTTCCCAATAGCAGCTGTTTTCAGCTCTAATATTAGTTGGTACCATGATCTGAATCATTTGATATTATTCACCGCATTGAAAGTATTACACTGTCAGCAAAAATATTTTGGAGTTTGCCCTCTTGAAATGCTTAATAATTGTAGATTAATTGCATACAAAGTAAAATACAAATCACTTTATTTTAAATCCTGTGTATTAATTAAAAAGTGCTCACATTTTAGAATGTTTGTTTAAATCAGTTGCATGGATTTTGTTGTCCATATTAGTGTCTTGAACAAATTCTATTCCTTTTGGATAAAATCCAGAAATATTACAGAGCACCAATTCATTACATTGGTGTGTCTGTGGTATGGAACAAAACACATTCTCACTAACCACTTGCCCTGGACTGCAGGGGTTTTAGACAGGGGTCCCTAGAAGAGAAAGCCAGAGAATAGAGACAGGAGACACAAAGAAGAAGGCCAAGACCAACTTATTTAAGGCCCCCCAAAAGTGTATTTTCTCAGGCAACTTATACAGGCAGGGAAGAAGTAAAGCAAGTGAGATTTTCCACATAGCCCGGGCATTCTGCCAAGGGGAATCTCTGGCAGCTGCAAAATGTTCTTCTGGGAGGGCACAGTGATCATTGACCACCCGATCTCTCCAAGGACTGCAGCTGAGGAGAAGTCAAAACCTAAACCTATCTTTAAAATGAACTCTAAACATAAAGTAAGGTCAGTTTGGCTCCTGGCATCTCCTCCCTTTTTATTTAATTTTTGTGAGGCCGATGAGAATACAGACATCTATAGGTCTCATTGATTCATGAGTGGGCAGTAACCAAAAAAGGGGGGAAGAAGTGACCTGATCCCACTCATGGGGAACAGAGGATTGTTCTTTCCACATCTTAGGTGGCTCTTGGTGTCTTTTGAAGAGAAGGAGCAGAGCCTATCTTGGTGGGAGATCCCCACATAACATAGAGTGGTCCGAGGACCAACACCAACACCTATGCAGATTGGGTGTGCTTCAAGGGGGACTCAGAAGTGGACAATTGTGTTCTCCCTCTATGATGCCTTGCTCTGTACCTCTTACAGGTGCTCACACTGAGTTCATGCTGTGCTGAACCTGTGTGCATAGTTCTGAGTTTCTATGCATCCCTTGTGGGAGTGATGTCATCGCATGGCTCAGCCAGGCCTCTATCAGCCAAATCAAGTTGATGATAATGTACCTGTATGGCTTTGAATGTCATGGAGTAAAACTGTTGCCTAATAAATTTCTATACATAAGCAAATGCCCAACAAGGGGCATCAGGAGGGAAAACATGCCACCAATCAGTGGCAGCTCTAGAAAATTTCTGTCTCTGAATTTTTTCATTCAGCTTATGAAGTTTATGCACCTGTAATTCTATTAGGCCAGATTAATTAACATAATAGCCAAGATCTTCCTTAAGAAAAAACAACCCTTCTCAGCTGTGAGAAGGGTACAGCAATTCTGCAAGGCAACTTGGGCAAGTGAAGTTATTTGCCTTTGCAGGGAAGCTAGAGATTCAGCAGAAGCCTCTATAACTAATTGAAAAATTTCAGCTAACTTATTGTTTACTACAATGATCTACCTGCCAATCCAGGAGACACCACAGATGTAGTCAGGGAAAGGCAGACTACAAAGGGAATGCATGTTTTTTCTGAAATGTTCAGAAGACATCAAAAATTTTGCAGGGGGATGTTGATTCTACAGATGTCTGTAGTCTCAGCATTAGAAGGAGGCATCTAAAGGTAGCAATGACTGCGGTCATTTTCAATGATCAGCATATCTCATTAACCACTCTGGCAGCTAGTATGCTCCTTCAGCATCCTGAAAAAAAAAAACAACAACAACAACAAAAACACAAACATGCCCCCTTCCCCACACTCAGAGAGTTCCTGGGTATTGAAATTCTAAAATTTCTGTTGTGTATGAAGATATGATTCTCCCCTCTTTTTTTTTAAAGTATTTTTATTTTCTATATTCTTTGTTTACATTCCAAATGATTTCCCCTTTCCAGGATCCCCCCTCCCCATATGTCCCATAAAACTTCTTCTCTCCATCCATTCTCCAATCACCTCCCTCCTTTTTTTCTCTGTCCTTATATTCCCCTCCAATGCTAGATCAATCCTTTCCAGGATCAGGACCTTCTCCATACTTCTTCATGGGAGTCATTTGTTATGCAATTTGTGCCTTGGGTATTCAGGGCTTCTGGGCTAATTAATATCCACTTATCAGAGATTGCATTCCATGTGTATTCTTTTGTGACTGGGTTACCTCACTTAGGATGATATTTTCCAGATCAAACCATTTGCCTAAAAATTTTGTGAATTCATTGTTTCTAATTGCTGAGTAGTATTCCATTGTGTAAATATACCACATTTTCTGTATCCATTCCTCCTTTGAGGGGCATCTGGGTTCTTTCCAGCTTCTGGCTATTATAAATAAGGCTGCTATGAACATAATGGAGCATGTGTCTTTATTGCATGCCGGGGAATCCTTTGGGTATATGCCCAGGAGAGGTATAGCAAGGTCCTCCAGAAGTGTCATGTCCAGTTTTCTGAGGAACCGCCAGACTGATTTCCAAAGTGGTTGTACCATCTTACAGCCCCACCAGCAGTGGAGGAGTGTTGCTCTTTCTCCACATCCTCGCCAACACCTGCTGTCTCCTGAGTTTTTGACCTTAGCCATTCTGACTGGTGTAAGGTGAAAACTCAGGGTTCTTTTGACTTGCATTTCCCTAATGACTAATGATGTTGAGCACTTCTTACGGTGCCTCTCGGCCATCTGAATTTTTTCAGGTGAAAATTCTTTGTTTAGCTCTGTACCCCATTTTTAATAGGGTTATTTGGTTCCTTGGGGTCTAACTTCTTGAGTTCTTTGCATATATTGGATATTAGCACTCTATCAGATGTAGGGTTGGTGAATATCCTTTCCCAATTTGATGGTTGCCATTTTGTCCTTTTAACAGTGTCCTTTGCCTTGCAGAAACTTTGTAATTTTATGAGGTCTCATTTGTCAATTCTTGATCTTAGAGCATAAGCTATTGGTGATCTGTTCAGGAACTTTTCCCACGTGCCCATGTCCTCTAGGGTCTTCCCCAGTTTCTTTTTCTATTAGTTTCAGTGTGTCTGGTTTTACATGGTGGTCCTTGATCCACTTGGAGTGAAGTTTAGTACATAGAGATAAGAATGGATCAATTTGCATTCTTCTGCATGCTGACCTCCAATTAAACCAGGACCATTTGTTGAAAAGGCTATCTTTTTTTCCACTGAATGTTATTGGCTCCTTTGTCAAAGATCAAGTGACCATAGGTGTGTGGGTTCGTTTCTGGATCTTCAATTCTATTCCATTGGTCCACTTGTCTGTCACTGTGCCAATACCATGCAGTTTTTAATACTATTGCTCTGTAGTATTGCTTGAAGTCAAGGATACTGATTCCCCCAGAATTTCTTTTGTTGTTGAGAATAGTTTTAGCTATCCTGGGTTTTTTGTTATTCCAGATGAATTTGAGAATTGTTTTTTCTAACTCTGTGAAGAACTGAGTTGGGATTTTGATGGGGATTGCATTGAATCTGTCCATTGCTTTTGGCAAGATGGCCATTTTAACCATACTAATCCTGCCGATCCACGAGCATGGCAGATTTTTCTATTTTCTGAGGTCTTCTTCGATTTCCTTCTTCAGAGACCTGAAGTTCTTGTCATATAGATCTTTAACTTGTTTTGTTAGAGTCACACCAAGATACTTTATATTATTTGTGGCTATTGTGAAGGATGTCATCTACCTAACTTCTTTCTCAGCCTGCTTATCCTTTGAGTATAGGAAGGCAACTGATTTGCTTGAGTTGAATTTATAACCAACCACTTTGCTGAAGTTGTTTATCAGCTGTAGGAGTTTTCTGGTGGAGGTTTTCAGATCACTTAAGTAGACTATCATGTCATCTGCAAATAGTGATGATTTGACTTCTTCATTTCCAATTTGTATCCCCTTGACCTCCTTATGTTGTCTAATTGCTCTAGCTAGAATTTCAAGTACTATATTGAAAATATATGGAGAGAGAGGACAGCCTTGTCTAGTCCCTGATTTTAGTGGGATTGCTTCAAGTTTCTCTCTGTTTAGTTTGATGTTGGCTCCTGGTTTGTTGTATATCGTTTTAACGATGTTTAGGTATGGGCCTTGAATTCCTGTTCTTTCCAATACTTTTAGCATGAAAGGATGCTGAATTTTGTCAAATGCTTTTTCTGCATCTAATGAGATGATCATATGTTTTTTTCTTTGAGTTTGTTTATGTAGTGGATAGCATTGATGGATTTTCTTATATTGAACCATCCCTGCATCCCTGGGATGAATCCTACTTGATCATGGTGGATGATCGTTTTGATGTGTTCTTGGATTCGGTTGGCAAGAATTTTATTAAGTATTTTTGCATCAATATTCATAAGAGAAATTGGCCTGAAGTTCTCTTTCTTTGTTGGATCTTTGTGTGGTTTTGGTATCAGTGTAATTGTGTCTTCATAGAAAGAGTTGGGTAGAGTTCCTTCTGTTTCTATTTTGTGGAATAGTTTGAAGAGTATTGGTGTTAGGTCTTCTATGAAGGTCTGATAGAATTCTGCACTGAAGCCATCTGGTCCCCTGCCTTTTTTGTTTGGGAGACTTTCTATGACCCTTTTTATATCTTCAGGTGTTAGTTTTGGTGTTGGATATCTGTCTAGGAAACTGTCCATTTCCTCCAGATTCTCCAGTTGTGTTGAGTATAGGCTTTTGTAGTAGGATCTAATGATTTTTTTGAATTTCCTCAGTTTCTGTTGTTATATCTCCCTTTTCATTTCTAAGTTTGTTAATCTGGATACTGTCTCTGTGCCCCTTGGTTAGTCTGGCTAAGGGTTTATCTATCTTGTTGATTTTCTCAAAGAACCAGGTCCTGGTTTTGTTGATTTTGTATGTTTCTCTTTATTTCTACTTGATTGATTTCTACTTGATTGATTTTGGCCTTGAGTTTGATGATTTCCTGCCTTCTACTCCTCCTGGGTGAAATAGCTTCTTTTTGTTCCAGGGCTTTCAGATGTGTCATTAAGCTGTTAGTGTATGCTCTCTCCATTTTCTTTTTGGAGGCACTCAGAGCTATGAGTTTTCCTCTTAGCACTGCCTTCATTGTGTCCCATAGACATGCGTATCTTGTTTCTTCATTTTCATTAAGTTCTAAAAAGTCTTTAATTTCTTTCTTTATTTCTTCCTTGACCAAGGTATCATTGAGTAGAATATTGTTCAGTTTCCACGTGTATGTGGACTTTCTGTTGTTTTTGTTGCTAGTGAAGACCACTCTTACTCCATAGTGATCTGATAAGATACATGGGATTATGTCAATCTTATTATATTTGTTGAGGTCTGTCTTGTGACCAATTATGAGGTCGATTTTGGAGAAGGTACCATGAGGTGTTGAGAAAAAGGTATATCCTTTGCTTTAGGATAGAATGTTCTATATATATCTGTTAAATCTGATTCGTCCAAAGCTTCAATTAGTTTCATTGTGTCCCTGTTCAGTTTCTGTTTTCCTGATCAGTCCATTGAGGAAAGTGCAGTGTTGAAGTCACCCACAATTATTGTGTTAGGTGCAATGTGTGCTTAGAGCTTTAATAAAGTTTCTTTTATGAATGAGGGTGCCTTTGCATTTGGAGCATAGATGTTCAGCATTGAGAGTTCTTCTTGTTGTATTTTTCCTTTGATCAGCAAGAAGTGTCCCTCAGAGTCTCTTTTGATGACTTTGGGTTGAAAGTCAATTTTATCTGATATTAGAATAGCTACTCCAGGTTGTTTCCTGAGACCACTTGCTTGTAAAATTGTCTTCCCTTCTTTTACTCTAAGGTAGTTTTTGTCTTTGACCCTGAGGTGTGTTTCCTGTATGCAGCAAAATGTAGGGTCCTGTTTACGTATCCAGTCGGTTAGTCTATGTCTTTTTATTGGGGCATTGAGTCCATTGATGTTAAGAGACATTAAGGAATAGTGATTGTTACTTCCTGTCATTTTTTATGTTATTTTTTAAATTTGATTGGTTAACTTCTTTTGGGTTTGATTGGAGAAGGTTACTATCTTGCTTTTTCCACAGTCAAGTTTTCCTCCTTGTATTGGTGTTTTCTTCCTATTATCCATTGTAGGGCTGGGTTTGTGGATAGATATTGGGTAAACTTGGTTTTGTCATGGAATATCTTAGTTTCTCCATCTATGGTGATTGAGAGTTTTGCTGGGTATAGTAGTTTTGGCTGGCATTTGTGTTCTCTTAGAGTCTCCATGAGATCTGCCCAGGATCTTCTAGTCTTCATAGTCTCAGGTGAAAAGTGTGCTGTGATTCTGCTAGGTCTTCCTTTATATGTTACTTGGCCTTTTTCTCTTACTACCTTTAATCATCTTTCTTTATTTAGTACATTTGGGGTTTTGATTATTATGTGACGGGAGGTACTTCTGTTCTGGTCCACTCTGTTTGGAGTTCTGTAAGCTTCTTGTATATTCATGGGCATCTCTCTCTTTAGGTTAGGGAAATTTTCTTCCATAATTTTATTGAAGATATTTGCTGGCCCTTTAAGTTGTAAATCTTCACTCTCATCAATGCCTATAATCCTTAGGTTTGGTCTTCTCACTGTGTCCTGGATTTCCTGGATATTTTGGGTTACAAGCTTTTTGCATTTTGCATTTTCTTTAACTGTTGAGTCCATGGTTTCTATGGTATCTTCAGCATCTGAGATTCTTTTTTCTATCTCTTGTATTCTGTTGTTGATATTTACATCTATGTCCCCTGATTTCTTCCCAAGGTTTTCTATCTCCAAAGTTGACTCCCTTTGAGTTTTCTTAGTTGTTTCTACTTCTGATTTTAGATCCTGGATGGTTTTGCTTAGCTCCTTCACTTGCTTGTTTGTGCTTTCCTGTAATTCTTTAAGAGATTTTTGTGTTTCCTCTTTCGTGACCTCAGCCTGTTGACCAAAGTTCTCCTGTATTTCTTTAAATGATTTTTGCATTTCCTCCTTATTGGCTTTTGTATTCTCCTGAATTTCTTTCAATGATTTTTGTGTTTCCCTTGTAAGGGCTTCTAACTTTTGATCCATTTTCTCCTGAATTTCTTTAAGTATGTCCTTCATGTGTTTCTGTTCCAGCATCATGACCAGTGATTTTAATTCCAAATCTTGTTTTCCTGGTGTGATGGGGTATCCAGGACATGCTGTTAAAGGAGAATTGTGTTCAGATGCTGCCATATTGCCTTGATTTCTGTTAGTGATGTTCCTGCATTTGCCTTTTGCTATCTAGTTCTCACTGGTGTTAGTTGGTCTTGTCAATGCTGGACTCACCAGTGCAAGCTGCCTCTTTCCAGGTGGCCTCTGGTGCACAGCTGACCTCCTGCACTGCCTGGAGACAGGGTGCTGTGGCCCAGGCTGTTCAGATCCCAAAGCAGACACCTGAAGGCTCCCACAGGGGCCTGCTGGACTCAACAGAGCACACTGACTTCTCCCAGTCGGCCTCCTGGATGCCCTTCTTGCCTCTTGCAGGACCTGGAGATGTGGCATTGCAGCCCAGGCTGTTCTGGATCTGGAAGCTGAGATCTGAAGGCTCCTGCCAGAGGCCTCAGGACTGGAAACTAAGCTCATGCTGCTGGAGCAAGCTGTGTGCTTCCAGACTGCTTCCAGGTCCACACCAGGTCTCTTGCACTTCCTGGAGACCGAGTGCTGTGGCCCAGGCTGTTCAGATCCCGAAGCAGACACCTGAAGGCTCCCACAGGGGCCTGCTGGTCTCACCAGAGCACACTGACTCCTCCAAGCCAGCCTCCCAGATGCCCCCACTTCTTTTTTCTTTTCTTTTTTAATATATTTTTATTTTCTATATTCTTTGTTTGCAGTCCAAAAGCTTTCCCCTTTCCCAGTTCCCCCCTCTCCATATGTCCCATAAGTCCTCTTTTCTCCATCCATTCTCCTATCTTTCCCTCTCCCTTTTCTCTGATAAAGACCTGTGGAAGACATTATGGATGTTATTCAAAAAATTGAGACTATATCTCTCCTTTGGCCTAATTATCTCATTGCTTGGTATATATTCAAAGGAAATAAGGTCAGCAGGTCAAAAGGTCACCTGCATGTTCATAATGGAATAGGTAATGTATGATCAATATATGTTTTTATTAATTGATAATATTTTTAAAGTCTCATATCTACAAACAACAAAAAGTTGATGGGAACTATTTGATATGTTTAGTGAAGCTAGCTGAAAATGGAAAACCAGATTACATATATTCTTTTTCATATATGAATATTTAAGGAAAGGTAGCTTATACTGTATGATACTGATGGAAGTGTTAGTGAAGAGTGATAACTTGAAGTTGTTTATTTTTACCCCAACACAGATTGAAGGAGTAAGTTCTGATGTTCTATAAATAAAACACAAGAAAATATTTTACACTTACAATATTTTTGTGAATTCTTAGGAGATAAAAACTCAAAGATACCATTCACAATGTAGTAATAGGAGGTAGACTCATCCATGATTCTAAGCATAGCATTGCATACACATGTTAAAATATCAAATAACAGCCCAGAAATGTGTATAACTAACTATCCATGAATTGATCAAGCATAAATACAATCTGTTTTATTATCTAATTGTATAATTAATGTCATACTGTCTGTATTCATTTCATTAAAATATCTTATTTTAACCAGTGTTTCAGTGTTAGTCTTTCATTACTGTTACTAGTGTACATGAGAGTTCAATGGAAAAAAAGACTTGTACATTCAGTTTCAGAGGAAGTGGGTCTCAATCCTCCTAGTGCTGTGACTTTTTATTATAGTTCTTCATGGTGTGGTGACTCATACCCATATAATTATTTCCTTCATAAAATTATTACTATATAAATCAATATTGTTATTGTTATAAATTATAATGTAAACATTTGATATACAGGATATTGGCTACATTCATTCCTTCAAGCTTGAGACAAGAGAAACCATTGTGGTAGTGGTCGTGCATCAATGTATGCTGCTCTTCTCATGCTAGACAGGATTTAGGACTTATAGAATACAATCTAAGATGCTGCTGGGGAAAAGTGAATTTCCAAGACATATTGCCAATGACCTACTTCCTTTAATGGGGTCATTTCATATCTTCCACTTCTCAGAAATGTCATCATAGAATGATGACTACTTCTTGGTGGATCACTAAGTCTTTAATGAAAGGAGAGCACTTATGGTTGAGTCTCTTCCCAAAAACTCCATCCCTAAAAGCTACTACATTGTGACTCAAGCCTTTTGAAGACTCTTTACCACCAAGCAAAGAGGGAGAGTCCCATGACTTCAGTTGCATATGTAGCAGAGATTGCTTTATCTGGCATCCATGGGAGGGGAGCTGGTTGGTACTGTAGAGGCTTGATGACTGAGTGTAGGGGAATGCTAGGGCACTGAGGTGGGAGTGGGTGGGTGGGTGAGCACACTCATAAAGGCATGGAGGAGGGGACAGGATAAAAGATTTGAGGAGGGGAAACTGTGGAGGGAGATAACATTTGAAATGTAAATAAATAAAATAACCTATAAAATTTTAAATACAAAATGTCTTGATATCCAAACTATGAATGGAGATGCTTTCTTATGCTTTTCTCCAGTTCTATAGCATAGATTTTCCCTACAGTTGCTTTTACTTTAGCTCTTAGAGACTCAGAAAAAATCAACCATTATATTTTTCTCTTCCTGCCACTCTGTTACACTAGTTTTTTTTTTTTTTATGCTGTTATATTTTCATGAGAATGCTGAGATTATTTATTGTAATCTCTAACAGGATTCTATAATGGGATGTTTCATCTCATACCTTCTTCATCCTTGGTATTTTTCATTTTGTTCCTGTTTTTGAAATCTAATCATAGTTTATTCATTACTATGTAGTATTTGTTAAATCACTACATCCTTGCATACTTGTGTAGTTACAAAACTTCTATTTTTTTCTTTTGGTTTATCTACCTGATAAATTAATCCCAATTGAGCAATATTTTCTGAAATACTATTTAGGAGTGATGCTTGTTTAAACAGGGGTTTATAAATTCCTTGTTTTAATCTTGTGTTGCTTTTCTGTACTTTTACTGACATAATTGTTTGTAATAGTACATTACTAGCAATGTAGTAAAATCATGTTTCTGTAGAGTGTATTTTTCAATTTCAGCTCTTTAGTGTTCTCTGTTTTTTGAAACACTGTCTTCATGTTTTATGGATACAAAGTCTTTTTAACTTTTTTAAGGTAAGCAAATATTGGATTTCGTTGTATTTTCTGTGCTTTCGCTTTCCTCCCAATGGCAATTTCCTTTTTTGCTTCATCTTGCCCATTCCAGTTCTCAAGTGTCCAGCTTTGTCTGTGTGGTATGCCACTTTTATCTTTTTTGTTTTTGTTTAGTTTTCTTTTTAGAGGTTTTTTTTCTTTTTTATAGAAATTTCATCTTAAATCTGTAGCCACACAAGTAGTCTCTAAATTCAGCAAATTCTTTGTTGAAAAGATGATTCATGGGTTTTAAATTTGTCTCAATTGCCTTTTGTGTTCTCTTTACTACAGAATATAAATGTGTAAATCCTGTAAATCATCTTAAATCCTGAGACTTTATCTTTTACAAAGAGCTTAAAGTATTAACAATAGTGTCATTAATAAAAAATGCATATGCTTTCTTTCTTTTATTTTGTTTGCATTACTGATGTCTCTGAATTCATGTTTTCTGGAAGGACATTGCTAGGTGATATTGCTATTTGTCAGTGCTCTCTGATTTGACTTATAAATTATACAGCTTGATATTATTTCTTATAATAGCTTTTTGGATTACCTTAAAAGTTCAGAATCTCTTAATTACTACTTGGTAATTAGGTCAAGAATTAAATTACAACATAAATTTCTATGTATGAGAAATTTTAACCTTAGTAGTTGCCTACAGATTTTGATCTTCCAAAATTATGTGGACAGCTATCTTGGAAAGAAAATTTTTTGTAAATGTTGACAGTGTTGTTAAATACATTTTATAATTTTACACTGAGTTATAAATAACTCTTTACCTAAGAATATAAACATAAATCTTCCCAATGACTACACACATTTATGTACTTAGTATATTTTTGAAGAGTATATTTATTTCTATGCTTTTCAAATTTCAATTTAAGCACCTTTTATTTGTAATAATTTTTATAATACAATATTTTTCTTTAAGCAAGGTCCTTGTTGTTTATGCTTTTCTCCTGTTATCTGTTTTACCAATTTACTTTTCTTGAATAACAAGGTGATTCTCCAGATTATGCTCCCATGTTATTATAAATACATTGATTATAGCATTCATAATAGGTGATCCAAATGGAATGGAGGAAACACAACTAGTTTAAATATATCACAAAAATGAAAGTTAGCACCACAATTTAGGCAGTGAGTCAAAGAAACTGAGAGAAGAATAAAATTATTCCAATTGTTTATATTCAAGCAATGTGATCTGCAGTGTTTTAGTAAACTCATAATAGTCATTTGAAACACTTCTATTTGTTTTCCTTCCAAAGCATGTATTAAGCATTGCAGCACCTCAGGTTCACAGGGTCTACTCTGCTGCACTTATTGGAGGAAGCAAGTGTATTAGTTTCAGACAGGAAGTGACATGCAGGAGTTCCTCAGTACCATGCAGAGTTCTTAGCAACTCTTTCCCAACATTTACCTTCCATCTTTTCTTCTGCTTTCTGTTTTATTTCTGGTTAACTTTGTCTTTCACTTAGAAGCTCATGCTTCATTTGGTTGGCATTTTTTATATTTTTTGCTCTTCATTTCTTGCTACCAAAGCAATTCTCTTCTCTTCCTCTCACAGGATCTATTGGTGAGAAACAAAAGGAAGAAAAAATACAATATAAAGGGAAAATATATCAGAATATACAGAACAAATACTTAAGCTCATGCCATATGTGCTAAGGAATACTCCTTGGCTTTGAATACTGTTTACTTTATAATTATTTGTGTGTTATCATAATTCAGTTCAATTTTGGTTGGTTGCCTAGTTTATATAAAGCATAAGTAAATGTAGTAACGTTCTACTCTACTTTTCAGTGGTTTATGGAATAGTATTCTGTTGTGGTTGCTGTATTATTCAGTAATATTTACTATTTCAATAAATCAGAAAATTCATTTAAAAATTCTGCTAAACTAGGAATGCTTCTCTATCTTTAGGTATTACTGTGGTTCAGGTCATCTTTTTTCTTTACTGGATTAATGAAAAGGTTCTAACCTCATCTCTCCCTTTTCAGAATCACTTTGCATTAAAAGCATAATCAATATGATGACACTAGACACATGAAAAACTGTTCAATAGCTTTGTATTCAAATTGGAGTATAAATATACTCTGAACATTGTATTACAATGTTGAGGATGCTGTAAGCTTTCAATCTGTCTTTACAAGGTTGTGATGTTCCTTCCCTGGTACACTTTGGTGAGTGGGAGAGTTGTCAGTCTACCTTCAAATGGCTGATCCATCTCTCCAGCCTTTTGCTATACCGTTTAAAAAACTACTTTTGGAATATGTGAAGTTTGGTTTATATATATAGCTATGTTTAGCCATGACTATCTCCATATGTTTTCTCTGACTTCTGTTATCCTTTATGTGGCAGACTAAATGGCATATTGGGATAACTTGTTTATTAGCCAAGATAAATTTTTCCTTAATCATATATTAACTCCAATTATAATTTTAAAAATAATTATGATTGACTTTTATAGCAAGTGATGTATTAGTTATCATTATAGTATTTTCAAGTAAAATTAATTATGCCTTTCTCCCTCAATTCTTGCCAACCCCTTATTTCTATTTTTATTGGTTTACTCATATTTACTTAATTTACATGTATATATTCTTCCCCCTCTCTCCCTTCCTACCTTCCTTCCTTCCTTCCTTCCTTTGTTTTTCTTTCTATCTTTCATCTTTGCTTTCTAAGCTTGGGTCACCTCATTTAACATGATACCAATTTATCATTTTACAAGTTTAACTGTCTTTTACAGTTTAGTATATATAAAGGTACCACAATTTTGTTATGAGTTCATCTGTTGTTGGAGAATTAGATTGTTTGTATTTCCTTGTTACTGAGAATATAACAGCTATAATCATTCTGTGAGAGTATCTCAGGAGTAGGAGATGGAATTATTTCCCTATATGCTCAGGAGTGGTGTACCTGGTACAAACAGGAAAATGATTATTAACAAGAAGATGGAAAACAAGTGCTGTTGAGGAAAGAAGATCCCTTATTTTATGGTAAGAGTGCAATCCAGTAGTCATTACAAAAGTCAGCAGGGTGATTTCAGCCTGACTTCAAAGAGACAAAGTAAACAATAATTTGCTGTTGTATTTAAGCATAGGCTTAAATTTATTAAAAATAAAACCTGCTAGCTTATTGCAATATGCTACTATAAACAGATACTCACTGCATTATAGAATGTGTAATATTAACATGTATAGAGAAATTTGTTCAAAATATCATTTATTTATTCTTTAACTTCTTTTTACAGTCCAGTCTTTATCCTCTTCCTGATTCTTATCCCTTGTCCCCCAACCCCTGTCTCCAAGAGAATGTTCCCCCCAAATCCCCTCCCCAACACACCAGACCTTCCCACTCTCTGGGGCCTCATGTATCTCCAGTGTTAGGTGCATCTTCTCTTACTGAGCCCAGACCAGGCAGTGTTGGGGACCTCATATCCGTTGATGTACTCTGCCTGGTTGGTGGCTCAGTGTGAGTCCCCAAGTTCTGTCCATTGGTTGGTTGCAAGTATTTGCATTTGACTCTTTCAGTGGCTTATTAGGCATCTTGGAGGGCTGTGATGCTAGGCTCTTGTTTGTAAGCACACCATCCCATCAGCGATAGTGTCAGGCCTTAGTGCCACCCATTGACCTGGTTCTAAATTTTGGCCTGTCACTGTACCTCCTTTCTATCAGGCTTTTTTCCACTTTTTGTCCCTGCATTTTTTTCAGACAGGAACAATACTGAATCAGGCAACCCCATCCCTCCACTTGACATACTATCTTTCTACAGGAGGTGGAATCTATCAATTCCCTCTTCTCACTGTAGGACATTTCATCTATGGTCCCTCCCTTTGAGTCCTGAGAGTTTCTCTCCTCTCCCAGGTACATTCTAAGGGGTTCCCCTCCTCCTACCTTCTGAGGTTGCCTGTTTCCATTCATTCTGCTAGCCTCCAGGGCCTCAGTCACATTTCTTTTCCCAATACCTGATAATGTTCCCCCTTTTCCCTCCCTGTCCCTTTTCCTTCATAGGACCCTCCATTTCTCTGCCCCTGTGATTTATTTCTTCTCCCTTCCAAGTAGAACTAAGGAATCTTCACTTCTGCCCTTTGGCTCGTCAACCTTCTTGAGTTCTGTGGATTGCATCCTGGTTATTCTGTACTCTATTGTCTAACATTTACTTATTAGTAAGTACATACCATGTATATTCTTTTGGGTCTGAGTTACTTCACTCAAGATGATATTTTCTAGTTCCACCCATTTGCCTGAAAAACTCAGGATGTCCTCATACTTAATAGCTGAGAAGTAATTTATTTTGTAAATGGACCACATTTTTTTAATTTATTGATATATTTATTTACATTTCAAATGATTTCCCCTTTTCTGGACCCCCACTCCCCAAAAGTACCATCAGTCCCCTTCCCTCCCCCTGTTTTCCCACCCAACCCTTCCCACTTCCCTGTTCTGATTTTGTTCTATACTGCTTCACTGAGTTTTTCCAGAACAAGGGGCCACTCCTCCGTTCTTCTTGTACCTCATTTGATGTGTGGATTACGTTTTGGGTATTCCAGTTTTCTAGGTTAATATCCACTTATTAGTGAGTGCATACCATGATTCATCTTTTGAGTCTGGGTTACCTCACTTAGTATGATGTTCTCCAGCTCCATCCATTTGCCTAAGAATTTCATGAATTCATTGTTTCTAATGGCTGAATAGTACTCCATTGCGTATATATACCACATTTTTTGCATCCACTCTTCTGTTGAGGGATACCTGGGTTCTTTCCAACTTCTGGCAATTATAAATAGGGCTGCTATAAACATAGTGGAACATGTATCCTTATTACATGCTGGGGAATCTTTTGGGTATATGCCCAGGAGTGGTATATCAGGATCTTCTGGAAGTGAGGTGCCCAGTTTTCAGAGGAACCACCAGACTGATTTCCAGAGTGGTTGTACCAATTTGCAACCCCACCAGCAGTGGAGGAGTGTTCCTCTTTCTCCACATCCTCGCCAACACCTGCTGTCTCCTGAAGTTTTAATCTTAGCCATTCTGACTGGTGTGAGGTGAAATCTCAGGGTTGTTTGATTTGCATTTCCCTAATGACTAATGAAGTTGAGCATTTTTTTAAGATGTTTCTCCGCCATCCGAAATTCTTCAGGTGAGAATTCTTTGTTTAACTCTGTACCCCATTTTTATTAGGGTTCTTTGGTTTTTCTGGAGTCTAACTTCTTGAGTTCTTTATATATATTGGATATTAGCCCTCTATCTAATGTAGGATTGGTGAAGATCTTTTCCCAATTTGCTAGTTGTCGATTTGTCCTTTTGATGGTGTGCTTTGCCTTACAGAAACTTTGTAATTTTATGAGGTCCCATTTGTCAATTCTTGATCTTAGAGCATATGCTATTGGTGTTCTGTTCAGAAGCTTTCTCCCTGTACTGATGTCCTCAAGGGTCTTCCCCAGTTTCTTTTCTATTAGCTTCAGAGTATCTGGCTTTATGTGGAGGTCCTTGATCCATTTGGATTTGAGCTTAGTACAATAAAAAAGGATGGATCAATTCACATTCTTCTGCATGCTGACCTCCAGTTGAACCAGCACCATTTGTTGAAAAGGCTATCTTTTTTCCATTGGAGTTTTTCAGCCCCTTTGTTGAGCATCAAGTGGCCATAGGTGTGTCGGTTCATTTCTGGATCTTCAATCCTGTTCCATTGATCTGCCTGCCTGTCACTGTACCAATACTATGCAGTTTTTAACACTATTGCTCTGTAGTATTGCTTGAGGTCAGGGATACTGATTCCCCCAGAATTTCTTTTGTTGCTGAGAATAGTTTCACCTATCCTGGGTTTTTTGTCATTCCAGATGAATTTGAGAATTGCTCTTTCTAACGCTGTAAAGAATTGAGATTTTGTGAGATTTTGATGGGTATTGCATTGAATCTGTAGATTACTTTTGGCAAAATGGCCATTTTAACTATATTGATCCTGCCGATCCATGAGCATGGGAGGTTTTCCCATTTTTTGAGGTCTTCTTCCATTTCCTTCTTCAGGGTCTTGAAATTCTTGTCATAGAGATCTTTCACATATTTGGTAAGAGTCACACCAAGATACTTTATACTGTTTGTGGCTATTGTGAAGGGGGTCATTTCCCTAATTTCTTTCTCAGCCTGCTTATCCTTTGAGTATAGGAAGGCCACTGATTTGCTTGAGTTGATTTTATAACCTGCCACTTTGCTGAAGTTGTTTATCAGCTGTAGGAGTTCTCTAGTGGAGTTTTTTGGGTCACTTAGGTAGACTATCATGTCATCTGCAAATAATGATAGTTTGACTTCTTCCTTTCCAATTTGTATCCCTTTGACCTCCTTATGTTGTCGAATTGCCCGAGCTAGTACCTCAAGTACAATATTGAAAAGATAAGGAGAAAGGGGGCAGCCCTGTCTAGTCCCTGATTTTAGTGGGATTGCTTCAAGTTTCTCTCCATTTAGTTTGATGCTGGCTACTGGTTTGCTGTATATTGCTTTAACGATGTTTAGGTATGGGCCTTGCATTCCTGTTCTTTCCAATACTTTAAGCATGAAAGGATGCTGAATTTTGACAAATGCTTTTTCAGCATCCAATGAAATGACCATGTGGTTTTTTTCTTTGAATTTGTTTATGTAGTGGAATGCATTGATGGATTTCCATATATTGAACCAACCCTGCATCCTGGGATAAAGCCTACTTGATCATGGTGGATGATCGTTTTGATGTGTTCTTGGATTCGATTGGCAGGAATTCTATTGAGTATTTTTGCATCGATGTTCATAAGGGAGATTGGTCTGAAGTTTTCTTTCTTTGCTGGATCTTTGTGTGATTTTGGTATCAGTGTAATTGCGGCTGGGTAGAAGGAATTGGGTAGGGTTCCTTCTGTTTCTATTTTGTGGAATAGTTTGAAGAGTATTGGTGTTAGGTCTTCTTTGAAGGTCTGATAGAATTCTGCACTGAAACCATCTGGTCCTGTGGTTTTTTTGGTTGGAAGACTTTCTATGACCCCTTCTATTTCTTTAGGGGTTATGGGACTGTTTAGATGATCTATTTGGTCCTGATTTAATTTTGGTATTTGGTATCTGTCTAGGAAATTGTCATTTTCCTCCAGATTCTCCAGTTTTGTTGAGTATAGGCTTTTGGAGTAGGATCTGATGATTTTTTGGATTTTTTCAGTTTCTGTTGTAATATCTCCCTTTTCATTTCTAATTTTGTTAATTTGGATACTTTCTCTGTGCCCTTTGTTCAGTCTGGCTAAGGGTTTATCTATCTTGTTGATTTTCTCAAAGAACTAGTTCTTGGACTTGTTAATTCTTTGTATGGTTCTCTTTGTTTCCACTTGATTGATTTCAGCCATGAGTTTGATGATTTCCTGTCTTCTACTCCTCCTGGGTGAATTGGCTTCTTTTTCTTCCAGGGCTTTCAGGTGTGTCATTAAGCTGCTAGTTTATTCTCTCTCCATTTTCTTTTTGGAGGCATTCAGGGTGATGAGTTTTCCTCTTAGCACTACTTTCATTGTGTCCCAAAGATTTGGGTATGTTGTGCCTTCATTTTAATTAAATTCTAAAAAGTCTCTGATTTCTTTCTTTATTTCTTCTTTGGCCAAGGTGTCATTGAGTAGAGTATTGTTCAGCCTCCATGTGTATGTGGGCTTTCTGTTGTTTTTGTTGCTATTGAAAACCACTCTTACACCATAGTGATCTGATAGGAGGCATGGGATTAATTCAGTCTTCTTGTATTTGTTGAGGTCTGTCTTGTGACCAATTATATGGTCGATTTTGGAGAAGGTACCATGAGGTCCTGAGAAAAAGGTATATTCTTTTGCTTTAGGGTGAAATGTTCTATAAATATCAGTCAAATCCAATTGGTCCAAAGCTTCAATTAGTTTTACTGTGTCCCTGTTTAGTTTCTGTTTTCCTGATCGGTCCATTGAGGAGAGTGGAGAGTTGAAGACCTCCACAATTATTGTGTTAGGTGCAATGTGTGCTTTGAGCTTTAGTAAAGTTTCTTTGACGAATGAGGGTACCCTTGTATTTGGAGCATAATGATGTTCAGAATTGAAAGTTCTTCTTGGTGGATTTTTCCTTTGACCAGCAAGAAGTGTCCCTCAGTGTCTCTTTTGATGACTTTAGGTCGAAAGTCAATTTTATCTGATATTAGAATGGCTACTCCGGCTCGTTTCCCGAGACCATTGGCTTGTAAAATTGTCTTCCATCCTTTTACTCTAAGGTAGTTTTTGTCTTTGACATTTAGGTGCGTTTCCTGTATGCAGCAAAATGTAGGGTCCTGTTTCCTTACCCAGTCTGGTAGTCTATGTCTTTTTATTGGGGAATTGAGTCCATTGATGTTAAGAGATATTTATTGAGGAATAGAGATTATTACTTCCTGTCATTTTTGATGTTATTTTTATATTTGAGTGATTATCTTCTTTTGTGTTTGATGAAGGAAGATTACTATCTTACTTTTTCCAGGGTGTAGTTTCCCTCCTTGTATTGGAGTTTTCTTCCTATTATTCTTTGTAGAGCTGGGTTTGTGGAAAGATATTGTGTAAATTTGGTTTTGTCATGGAATGTCTTGGTTTCTCCATCTATTGTGATTGAGAGTTTTGCTGGGTATAGTAGTCTTGTGTTCTCTTAGAGTCTGCATGAGATCTGCCCAGGATCTTCTAGCTTTCATTGTCTCTGGTGAGAAGTCTGGTATGATTCTGATAGGTCTTCCTTTATATGTTACTTGGCCTTTTTCTCTTACTGCCTTTAATATTCTTTCTTTGTTTAGTGCATTTGGGGTTTTAATTATTATGTGGCGAGATGTATTTCTGCTCAGATCCATTCTGTTTGGAGTTCTGTAGGCTTCTTGTATATTCATAGGTATCTCTCTCTTTAAGTTGGAAAAGTTTTCTTCCATAATTTTGTTAAAGATATTTGCTGGCCCTTTCAGTTGTAAATCTTCACTCTCATCTATACCTATAATCCTTAGGTTTGGTCTTCTCATTGTATCCTGGATTTCCTGGATATTCTGGGATATAAGCTTTTTGCATTTTGCATTTTCTTTGACTGTTGAGTCAATGGTTTCTATGGTATCTTCGGCATCTGAAACTCTTTCTTCCATCTCTTGTATTCTATGCATCTATGGCCCCTGATTTCTTCTCAAGGTTTTCTATCTCCAAAGTTGTCTCCCTTTGTGATTTCTTAGTTGTTTCTACTTCTGTTTTTAGATCCAGGATGGTTTTGCTCAGTTCCATCATTTATTTGTTTGTGTTTTCCTGTAAATCTTTAAGAGATTTTTGTGTTTCCTCTTTCATGACTTCTGCCTCTTGACTCAAGTTCTCCTGCATTTCTTTAATTTTTTTTTTGTGTGTTTGTGTGTGTGTGTGTGTGTTTCTTCTTTATTGGCTTCTATCTCTTGAGCCTTATTCTCTTGCATTTCTTTAAGTGATTTTTCTGTTTCCATTATACGGGTTTCTAGCTTATTCATGTTCCCCTGTATTTCTTTAAGAGATTCATTTATGTCCTTTTTGTGTTCTTCTAGCAGCATCATGAGCAGTGATTTTAAATCCAAATCTTGTTTCTCTGGTTTGTTGGCATAACCAGGACTTGCTGATGTTGGAGACTTTGGTTCAGATGCTGCCATATTGCCTAGATTTCTGTTAGTAGCGTTCCCGCGTTTGCCCTTTGCCATCTTGTTCTCTGGAGTTAGTTGGTCCTGTCCCTGGCTGGTGTTTGGGCCTCCTGAGGGGCTCTGGGGCTATTACTGCAACCCTATATAGCTGGGTTTCCCCTGTAGCTGATTGCTGATGTGCTGTCCTCCTGGGTGGCCTTGCAGCTCTAGTGTTTTTTGCCCCAGATTGTGTTTGTGAATCAGATGGAGCCCATTTGCACCTTCAGGGAGTGCTGCTGCTCAGGCCCTGGGTCCAGGTAGAAGCCTGGGAGGCCAAGGTCCGAGCAAAGTTCCCCTTGGGCTATGACTGTTAATTGGGTCTGTCAGGTGGCCAGGATGGCGAGCATGTGCGCTCGTGCTTCCTTAAAGTGCCGGGAGAGTCTGCTGGGCTAACAACCTCCTAGGCGTGTTGACATACAGATGGCCCGCCAAGTCGCCCAGTTCTTGGGGTCAGTCCAGGGCCTGTTGGGGCCTAGACCCCCGCTTTGTTAGCCTCAAGCTATGCCTGTTACTGGCTTTGCCTGCTAGAGCTCTCTGGCGTCCTGTAGGCAAAATGGTAGCACGTGCTGGCGCGGGCAAAAAAACCTCCTGGCTGGGTTGGCCCCCTGATAGCCCCCCGAACAGCCCAGGGCCTGGGTTCAGGCCAACGCCCATTGGGCTTAGACCCCCACGATGTTGGCTTCAGGTTATGTTTGTGTACCTCAGTCTGTCCAATCTCTCTGGAGTCTGAAACAAAGTTGAAGGTGAGTCTCTCGTGAGTGGCAGGAGGCAGAGTTCTGATGTGGCTTCTGTGTGGTGAAAGGCACCGTAAATCCGCTTGCAGCTCGGCTGGCCAGTGAAGTCCGTGGTCGTGGGTGCAGGGCCTAACTGGGCCCTGTGTCACATTGGTTCCACTGCTGATGGCCCTTCAGCTGGACCAGCCGCTGCTGCACTGCTGCCAGTGCCGCCACTGCTGCCGCTGCCGCCACTTCTCGGACCTCATTTTCTGTATCCATTCTTCTTCTGTGTGACATCCAGGTTGTTTCAAGCTTCTGGCTATCACAAATAAGACCATTATTTACATAGTGGAACACATGCCCTTGAGGCATGCTGGAGCATCTTTTGGGTATATGCCAATGTGTGGTATAGCTGAGTCTTCAGGTGGAACTATTTCCAATTTTCTGAGAAAATTCCAGATTGATTTCCACAGTGGTTGTACCAATATGCAATCCCATAAACAATGGAGGAGTGTTCCTCTTTCTCCACATTCTAGCCAACATGTGCTGTCATCTGCATTTTTGATCTTAGCCATTCTGATTGGTGTAAGGTGGAATCTCAAGGTTGTTTTGATTAGCATTTCCCTGATCACTAAGGAGTTTGTCCATTTCTTTGAATGCTTCTCAGCCGTTTGAGATTCCTCTGTTGTGAATTCTTTGTTTTGTTATACTCTATTTTTTGATTGGGTTGTTTGGTTTTTTGGTGGTTAGCTTTTTGAGTTCTTTATAGATTTTGGATATTAGCCTTCTAATTGAAGTCCCAATCTATAGGTTGCAGGTTTGTCCTGTTGACTATACCCTTTGCTTTCCAGTTTCATGAGGTTCCATTTATCAATTCTTGATCTTAGAGCCTGAGTCCCTGGAGTTCTGCTTTAGAAATCCCACCCCCACCATGCCAATGTGTTCAAGGTACTTTCACACTTTCTCTTCAATCAGATTCAGTGTACCTGGTATTATATTAAGGTCCTTGATCCCCTTGAATTAGAACTTTCTGTAAGATGACAAATAGAATATTTCTTTCTTTCTTTCTTTCTTTCTTTCTTTCTTTCTTTCTTTCTTTCTTTCTTTCTTTCTTTCTTTCTTTCTTTCTTTCTTTCTTTCTTTCCATACAGACATCCAATTAGACCAACACCATTTATTGAATATGCTTTCTTATTTCAATTGTATATTTTTGGCTTTTTGTCAAAGACTAAGTGTGTTTAAGTGTGTGGCTTGATTTCTGGGTCTTCAGTTTTATTCCTTTGTCTGTCGGTCTCTGTACTAATACCATGCAGATTTTAGCACTACTACTCAGTAGTATAGCTTGAGGTATCATATTCCTCCAGAAGTTCTTTTATTGTTAAGCATTGTTTTTGTTTTTCTGGGATTTTTTTTCCAGATGAATTTGAGAATTGTCCTTTCCATGTCTATGAATAATTGTGTTGGAATTTTGATGGAAATTGTTTTGAATCTGTAGATTGCTTTTGGTAGGGTGGCCATTTTTACTATGTTAATTCTACCAACCTATGAGCATGGGAGATCTCTGCATTTTTTAATTTTTTTCTATTTCCTTCTTCAGAGACTTGAAGTTCTTGTTGTATAGGTCTTTCACTTGTTTGATTAGAGTTATCCCCAATTTTTTTTTATATTATTTGTGGCTATTGTGAAGGGTTATCATTTCCCTAATTTTTTCCCAGACAGTTTATCATTTGTATAAAGGAAGACTATTGACTTCTTTGAGTTAATTTTATATCCAACCACTTTGTTGAAGTTGTATATCAGCTGGAGAAGTTCTCTGGTTAAATTTTGGGAGTTGCTTATGCATATTATCATATCATCTGCAAATAGTGATACCATGACTTCTTTGTCAATATGTATTCCCTTTTGTTGATTGTATTGATCTCCTTTTGTTGTTGTATTGTTCTAGCTACACTTTTGAGCACTATATTAAATAGATTTTGAAGACTGAGTGAATAATCGAAAATTATAAAATATTAGAAAAAGAAGCAACCATATAAGCATCTTGAAACAGTGGGCATGATACTATAAATGCTCACAAACAATCCTTGTATTCAGAAAAACCTTGAATTCGGAATTTTTGTATTCAAAATATGTTTCTCATTCTCACACTAATGAATGAGAAAAATTTAAATATACTTTGAAATTTTATTTTATTTTAACATTTATTATAAAATAAATATAATTTATTTTACTTAGAGAAATGCATTGTAAAAGCAATTCTGGTTCATTCATTCTGATGTGGTAGACCCATGCCAGTTCTGACTCAGGAAGGCCTCATTTCCTGACACTTTCTAGAGAACCAGCAGCATGCAGAACATTTGAGAATCAGCAGCCTTCAGGATATTTGACCCTTGCTAAGTCTGCCACAAGGAAGACCCCATCTTTGATACTTCCTGGAAAACCAGCTGTATGCAAGGCATTTGAGAGAAAGGGAATCCCAGGAGTATAGATAAACAGGCCTGCAGGACAGAGAAGCCACAGTCAGAGACAGCAAGACCAGCTAACATGAGAGATAACTAGATGGCCAAAGGGCCATACAAGTTATACAAGATCATGCAAGAAACCAAGGCAACATGGTGCTATTAGAACCTAGTTCTCTCACAACAGCAAATCTTGGATACTCCATTACATTGGAAAAGAAAGAGCTGGATTTATAATCACATCTTATGATGATGATAGAGGACTTCAAGAAGGGCATAAATAACTCCCTTAAATAAATGCAGGTGAAAATGGGTCCACAGGTAGAAGCCCTTAAAGAAGAAACACAAAAATTCCTTAAATAAATACAGGAGAATATGGGTCAACAGGTAGAAGCCCTTAAAGAGGAAACACAAAAATTCCATAGGTATTACAGGAGAACATAGGTGAACAGGCAGAAGCCCTTAAAGAGAAATCACAAAAATCCCTAAAAGAAACAAAGGAAAATATGGGTCAACAGGCCATAATTGTGTCCTTAAAGAGGAAACACAAAAATCCCTTAAAGAATTTCAGGAAAACACAAACAAACAAGTAAAGGAATTGAACAAAATTATCCAGGACCTAAGAATGGAAGTAGAAACAATAATGAAACCACGAAATAAGACATCTCTGGAGATAGAAAACCTTGGAAAAAATTCAGGAGTCATAGATGAAAGAATTAACAACAGAATACAAGAGATAGAAGAAAGAATCTCAGATGCTGAAGATTCTATCGAAAACATTGATTCAACAGCCAAAGAAAATACAAAATGCATAAAGCTTTTAATCCAAAACATCCAGGAAATACAGGACATAATGAGAAGACCAAACCTAAGTATTATAGGTATAGAAGAGAGTAAAGATTCACATATTAAAAGGCCAGTAAATATTTTCAACAAAATTATAGAAGAAAACTTCCCTAACTTGAAGAAAGAGATGCCCATGAACATACAAGAAGCCTACAGACCTCCAAACAGACTGGGCCAAAGTAGAAATTCCTCCTGTCACATAATAATCAAAACACCAAATGCACTAAACAAAGAAAGAATATTAAGCAGTAAGTTGAAAAGGTCAAGTAACATATAAAGGCAGACCTATAAGAATTCCACCAGACTTCTCACCAGAAACTATGAAAGCTAGAAGATCCTGGGTGGATGTCATACAGACCCTAAGAGAACATAAATATCAGCCCAGACTACTATATCCAGCAAAACTTTCAATTACCATAGATGGAGAAAACAAGACATTCTATGAAAAAAGCAAATTTACACAAAGTCTTTCCACAAACCCAGCTCTACAAAGGATAATGGGTAGACAATACCAACACAAGGCATGAAACCACACCCTAGAAAAAGAAAGTAATCTTTCTTTTTTTATTTTAATATTTTTTTTATTTATTTATTTATTTATTTATTTATTTATTTATTTATTTATTTTCTATATTCTTTGTTTACAATCCAAATGATTTTCCCTTTCCCGGCTCTCTCCTCCCCATAAGTCCAATAAGCCCTCTTCCCTCTGCCCATTTCCCAATTAACCCCCTCCCACTTCTCTGTCCTGTTAATCCCCTACATTGTTGTATCAAGCCTTTCCAGGACCAGGGCCCACTACTTCCTTCTTTTTGGGAATGATTTGATATGTGAATTGTATCTTGGGTAGTCAGAGCTTCTGGGCTAATATCCACTTATCAGTGACTGCATTCCATGTGTGTTATATTGAGAATGGGTTACCTCACTTAGGATGATATTTTTCAATTCCAAACATTTGCCTAAGAATTTCATGCATTTATTGTTTTTAATTTCTGAGTAGTGTACAGATGCTGGAAAGAACCCAGATATCCCTCAATGGAGGAATGGATACAGAAAATGTGGTATATTTAAAGAAATCTTTCAACAAACCCAATAGGAGACAGATACACAAACATAAATTCATCTTTAACAAAGAAGATAACAGTAAGCAACAATCACTTTTCCTTAATAGCTCTTAACATCAATGGTCTCAATTCCCTGATAAAAAGACATAGCCTAACAGACTGGATACATAAAGTGGAACCAACATTATGCTATATACAAGAAACATACCACAGTGACAAAGGCAGTCACTGCTTCAGAGTCAAAGGTTGGAAAGCAATTTTCCAAGCAAATGGTCCCAAGAAACAAGCTGGAGTGGCCATTCTTATATCAGTTAAAATTGACTTTCAACCAAAAGTTGTCAAAAAAGATAAGGAGGGACACTTTATACTGGTCAAAGGAAAAGTCTACCAAGGTGAACTCTCAATTCTGAACATGTATGCTCTGAATGCAAGGGAATCCACATTCATAAAAGAAACCTTAATAAAGCTCAAAACACACATTGTGCCTCACACAATAACAGTTGGAGACTTCAACACACCACTCTCAAAAATGGACAAATCATGGAAACAGAAACTAAACAGAGACACAATAAAACTACCTGAAGTTATGGACCAAATGGATCTATAAGATATTTATAGAACATTTAACCCTAAAGCAAAAGAATATACCTTCTTCTCAGCATCTTCTTGTAACTTTTCCAAAATTGACCATATAATTGGTCATAAAACAGGCCTAAATAGATACAAAATAATTGAAATTATTCCATGCATCTTATCAGATCACCATGGCCTAAGGCCGGTCTGAAGTTCAAACAAAAACAATGGAAAACATTCATACACATGGATTTTGAACAATGCTCTTCTCAATGATAGCTTGGTCAAGGAAGAAATAAATAAAAAAAAAAAAAGAAATTAAAGACTTTTTAGAATTTAATGCAAATGAAAACATATCATACTAAAACTTCTGGAACACAATAAAAGCAAGCTAAAAGGAAAACTCATAGCTCTGAACACCTCTAAAGAGAAAATGGAGAGCTTACATTAATAGCTTGACAGTGTACCTGAATGCTCTAGAACAAAAAGAAACAAATACACCAAGAGGAGTAGATGGCAGAAGTAATCTAACTTAGGGCAGAAATCAAACAAATAGAAACAAAAAGAACTATACAAAGAATTAACAAAACTAGAAGCTGGTTCTTTGAGAAAATCAACAAGATTGATAAACCCTGAGGCAGACTAACCAGAGGGCACAGAGGCACAACCCAAATTAATAAAATCAGAAATGAAAATGGAGACATAACAGCAAAAACTGTTGAAATCCAAAAAATCATCAGATCCTACTACAAGAGCCTGTACTCAACACAACTGGAGAATCTGGAGGAAATGGACAATTTCCTTGACAGATACCAAATACCAAAATTAAATCAGGACCAACTAGACCATCTAAACAGTCCTATAAAGCCTAAAGAAATAGAAGGAGTCATAGAAAGTCTTCCAACCAAAAAAAGCACAGGACCAGATGGTTTCAGTGCAGAATTCTACCAGACCTTCAAAGAAGAGTTAACACCAATACTCTTCAAACTATTCCACAAAATAGAAACAGAAGGAACACTACCCAATTCCTTCTACGAAGCCACAATTATGCTGATACCAAAGCCACACAAAGATCCAACAAAGAAAGAGAACTTCAGACCAATTTCCCTTATGAACATCGATGCAAAAATACTCAATAAAATTCTTGCCAACCGAATCCAAGAACACATCAAAACGATCATCCACCATGATCAAGTAGGCTTTATCCTGGGAATGCAGGGTTGGTTCAATATACGGAAATCCATCAATACAATCCACTACATAAACAAACTCAAAGAACAAAACCACATGGTCATTTCATTGGATGCTGAAAAAGCATTTGACAAAATTCAGCATCCTTTCATGCTTAAGTCTTGGAGAGAACAGGAATTCAAGGCCCATACCTAAACATAGTAAAAGCAATATACAGCAAACCGGTAGCCAGCATCAAACTAAACAGAGAGAAACTTGAAGCAATCCCACTGAAATCAGGGACCAGACAAGGCTGCCCCCTTTCTCCTTATCTTTTCAATATTGTACTTGAGGTACTAGCTCGGGCAATTCGACAACATAAGGAGGTCAAAGGGATACAAATTGGAAAGGAGGAAGTCAAACTATCATTATTTGCAGACGACATGATCGTCTACCTAAGTGACCCAAAGAACTCCACTAGAGAGCTCCTACAGCTGATAAACAACTTCAGCAAAGTGGCAGGTTACAAAATCAACTCAAGCAAATCAGTGGCCTTCCTATACTCAAAGGACAAGCAGGCTGAGAAAGAAATTAGGGAAATGACCCCTTCACAATAGCCACAAACAGTATAAAGTATCTTGGGGTGACTCTTACCAAACATGCGAAAGATCTGTATGACAAGAACTTCAAGACTCTGAAGAAGGAAATGGAAGAAGACCTCAAAAAATGGGAAAACCTCCCATGCTCATGGATCGGTAGAATCAATATAGTTAAAATGGCCATTTTGCCTAAAGCACTACACAGATTCAATGCAATACCCATCAAAATCCCAACTCAATTCTTCACAGAGTTAGAAAGAGCAATTATCAAATTCATCTGGAACAACAAAAAACCCAGGATAGCTAAAACTATTCTCAGCAACAAAAGAAAATCTGGGGGAATCAGTATCCCAGACCTCAAGCAATACTACAGAGCAATAGTGTTAAAAACTGCATGGTATTGGTACAGTGACAGGCAGGAGGATCAATGGAACAGGATTGAAGATCCAGAAATGAACCCACACACCTATGGCCACTTGATCCTCGACAAAGAGGCCGAAAACATCCAATGGAAAAAAGATAGCCTTTTCAACAAATGGTGCTGGTTCAACTGGAGGTCAGCATGCAGAAGAATGCGAATTGATCCATCCTTGTCTCCTTGTACTAAGCTCAAATCCAAATGGATCAAGGACCTCCACATAAAGCCAGACACTCTGAAGCTAATAGAAAAGAAACTGGGGAAGACCCTTGAGGACATCGGTACAGGGAGAAAGTTTCTGAACAGAACACCAATAGCGTATGCTCTAAGAGCAAGAATTGACAAATGGGACCTCATAAGGTTACAGAGTTTCTGTAAGGCAAAGGACACCGTCAAGAGGACAGATCGGCAACCAACAAATTGGGAAAAGATCTTCACCAATCCTACAACAGATAGACGGCTAATATCCAATATATATAAAGAACTCAAGAAGTTAGACTCCAGAAAACCGAACAACCCTATTAAAAAATGGGGTACAGAGTTAAACAAAGAATTCTCACCTGAAGAACTTCGGATGGCGGAGAAGCATCTTAAAAAATGCTCAACTTCATTAGTCATTAGGGAAATGCAAATCAAAACAACCCTAAGATTTCATCTTACACCAGTCAGAATGGCTAAGATTAAAAATTCAGGAGACAGCAGGTGTTGGAGAGGGTGCGGAGAAAGAGGAACACTCCTCCACTGCTGGTGGGGTTGCAAATTGGTACAACCACTCTGGAAAGCAGTCTGGCGGTTCCTCCGAAAACTGGGCACCTCACTTCCAGAAGATCCTGCTATACCACTCCTGGGCATATACCCAGAGGATTCCCCACCATGTAATAAGGATACATGCTCTACTATGTTCATAGCAGCCCTATTTATAATTGCCAGATGCTGGAAAGAACCCAGGTATCCCTCAACAGAAGAGTGGATACAAAAAATGTGGTATATCTACACAATGGAGTACTATTCAGCCATTAGAAACAATGAATTCATGAAATTCTTAGGCAAATGGATGGAGCTAGAGAACATCATACTAAGTGAGGTAACCCAGACTCAAAAGGTGAATCATGGTATGCACTCACTAATAAGTGGTTATTAACCTAGAAAACTGGAATACCCAAAACATAATCCACACATCAAATGAGATACAAGAAGAAAGCAGGAGTGGTCCCTGGTTCTGGAAAGACTCAGTGAAACAGTATTTGGCAAAACCAGAACGGGGAACTGGGAAGGGGTGGGAGGGAGGACAGGGGAAGAGAAGGGGGCTTACGGGACTTTCGGGGAGTGGGGGGGGGGGGCTAGAAAAGGGGAAATCATTTGAAATGTAAAATCTAGCTTTATTGTGGCCCACATTTATACTGATGAAAGTAAGTGTGATTCAACTTTTGTTTAAAGAAGATAGGAGAAGTAGGTACTACTCTAAATGATTCTCTAAGCAGACCATTAATGTACCTTGACATATTTTAGGAGGGCTGGATTATCTGAGAATAAATATGTCTTAGGAGACTAGGTTATCTTGGAATAGATATATCTTATGAGGCCAGGCTATCTCAGAATATATGTCTCAGGAGAACAGGTTATCTCAGAATAGTTGAATGATAACAGATAATAAATCATAGATGCTGCTCTACAGCTTGGTGCAGAAGAGAAAGTAGAGGGCAGAGCAGAGACATAGACAAAACTAGATTGTGATATTTTAAACATTTAGAAGCAAAAGCCCAGTCTCATGCAATAAGAAGAGATGGGTTTTAGGAGACAGGAGAAAATACACTCAGTGCTTAAGACTGTATAATGCTCTTCCAGTATACAGCTCAGTTCCTAGACTCACGATGGGTGGTTAACAACAACCTGTATCTCCAGGTCCAAATTATCTGCCATCTTCTCTCCTCCATGGATGCATGTACTTCATGTACATATACCCTAGCTCCATGATATAATTAAAAATTAAATAAGAAAATTAGTTTATAGATTATATAATTTTTGTTCATATTCACTTCAGAGATGGATATCAAATTATTCAAGATGAAAAAAAAGTCAATGCTTTCTTTACTCAATGATAAAACTGTTAGACCCAGGCATGTTGAGTTTAAGATACATGCTTGAATTTCTAATAAAATGACAATGAATTATTATACATAGAGATGAATAACAAATGGGAAAAGGATCTTCTTGGCCTGCCAGGGAAGAAAAACATCACTAGATACGGTGTTATCCCCAGCTTAAGATCTCTGGGGGTGCAAACCGCCAGGGATCTCTCTGTGCCCAGGACCTGAGCACATAGGCGGTTCGCCTGCCAGTCCACTGGTCATGGGGCCTATGTCCTATGTGGAGAGCAGCAGAGGGAGCAGCTCCCCATGGCCATCTTTGCAGCCCTCCGGGGCAGAAAAGCATCACTAGATACTGTATTATCCCAAGCCTAATATCTCTGGGGCTGCAAACTGCCAGGCATCTGCCTGTGCCCAGGACCTGAGCACATAGGCAGTTCATCTGCCAGCCTGCCAGTTGTGGGGCCTGTGTCCTGCATGGAGAGTAGCAGAGGGACAGACTCACCACGGCCATACTAGCTGCCTGCCGGGGCAGAAAAGCATTACTAGGTACTGTATTACCCCGAGCTTAAGATCTCTGGGGGTGCAAACCACCAGGGCTCTGCCTGTGCCCAGGACCTGAGAACATTGGCGGTTCATCTGCCATTTGGTTGTAGGGCCTGTGTCCTATGTGAGAATCAACAGAGGGAATGATCCCCACTACCACCATCTTCACTCCATGACAGAGCAGTCCAGGAACACCTGATTCACCTTGACAACCCAAGTATAATCTTGAGGCAAGACTGAGCAGGGTGCCAAAGGCACAAAAGAAAAAGGCAGCATATCAGCAATCTGTACCAGAGGAAACCCAGACAACCAATGTCACAGAAATGGCCTTAAAGGTCCACAGTAGGTTGAAGTACTAGCCAGTGAAAATAATAACATCTAACACCAGTAAGAACAAGATGGCTAAAGGCAAACATAGGAATGTTACTATCAGAAACCAAGGCATTATGGCAGCATCTGAACCCAATTCTCCAACAACAGAAAGTCCTGGATACCCCAACACACCAGAAAAATAAGAGTTAGATTTAAAATCACTGGTAAGGATGCTGTTAGAGGAACACATGAACGATATAAATAAATCTCTTAAAGAAATTCAGGAGAAAAATAATCAAAAGCAAGAAGCCCTTAAAAGGGAAACACAAAAATCACTTAAAGAAATTCAGGAGAATATGGGTCAGAAGTTAGTAGCCAATAAGGAGGAAATGCAAAAATCACTTAAATAAATACAGGAGAACTTTGATCAACAGGCAGAAGTCATGAAAGAGGAAACACAAAAATCTCTCAAAGAATTACAGGAAAACGCAAACAAGCATGGGAAGGAACTGAGCAAAAACTTCTAGAATCTAAAAAGAGAAGTAGAAACAACTAAGAAAGTACAAAGGGAGACAACTTTGGAGATAGAAAACCTTGGGAAGAATTCAGGGGCCATAGATGCAAATATCAACAACAGAATATAAGAGATAGAAGAAAGAATCTCAGATGCTGAAGATACCAAAGAAACCATGAACTCAGCAGTCAAAGAAAATGCAAAGTGCAAAAAGCTTGTAACCCAATATATCCAGGAAATCCAAGACACAATGAGAAAGCCAAACCAAATAATTATAGGCATTGATGAGAGTGAAGATTTCCAACTTAAAGGGCCAGCAAATATCTTAAACAAAATTATGGAAGAAAGCTTCCCTAAACCTAAAGAGAGAGATGCCCATGAATATATAAGAAGCCTACAGAACTCCAAACAGACTGGACCAGAACAGAAATACCTCCTGTCACATAATAATCAAAACCCCAAATGTACTAAACAAAGAAAGAATACTTAGGGAAGTAAAAGAAAAAGGGCAAGTAACATATAAAGGAAGACCTATCAGAATTACACCAGACTTCTCACCAGAGACCATGAAAGCTAGACGATCCTGGGTGGAGTTCATGCAGACTCTAAGAGAACACAAATGCCAGCCAAGACTACTATACCCAGCAAAATTGTCCATCAGTATAGATGGAGAAACCAAGATATTCCATGACAAAACCAAATTTACACAATATCTTTCCACAAACCCAACCCAACAAAGGATAATAGGGGGAAACACCATTAAAACGAGGGCAACTATACCCAGGTAAAAGCAGGGTATTAAACTTCTTTCATCAAACCGAAAAGAAGATGACCACATAAGTATAAAATTGAAATCAAAAATGATAGGAAGCAATAACCACTACTCCTTAATATCTCTTAACATCAATGGAATCAATTCCCCAATAAAAAGACATAGACGAACAGACTGGTTACGTACACAGAGCCCTACATTTTGCTGCATACAGGAAACATACCTCAGTGTCAAAGACAAAAACTACCTTAGAGTAAAAGGCTGGAAGACAATTCTAAAAGCAAATGGTCTCAGGAAACAAGGTGGAGTTGCCATTCTCATATCAGATAAAATTGACTTTCAACCTAATGTCATCAAAAGAGAAATGGAAGGACACTTCTTGCTCATCAAAGGAAAAATCCAAGAAGATCTCTCAAACCTGAACATCTATGCTCCAAATACAAGGGCGCCCTCATTCATAAAAGAAACTTTACTAAAGCGAAAAGCACACATTGTACCTAACACAGTAATTGTGGATGACTTCAACACTCCACTCTCATCAATGGACCGATCAGGAAAACAGAAACTAAACAGGGAGACAGTGAAACTAATTGAAGCTTTGGAACAATTTGATTTAACAGATATATATATATATATATATATATATATATATATATATATATATATATATATATAACACATTTAATCCCAAAACAAAAGAATATACCTTTCTCTCAGCACCTCATCGTACCTTCTCCAAAATCAATCAAATAGTTGGTCACAAGACAGACCTCAAAAAATATAAGAAGATTGAAATAATCCCATGCCTCCTATCAGATCACTATGCAGTAAAATTGGTCCTTAATAACAATAAAAACAACAGAAAGCACACATACACATAGAAACTGAACAATACTCTGCTGAATGATACCTTGGTTAAGGAAGAAATAAAGAAAGAAATCAAAGATTTTTTTAGAATTTAATGAAAATGAAGGCACATCGTACCCAAATCTCTGGGACACAATGAAAGCAGTACTAAGAGGAAAACTCATAGCTTTGAGTGCCTCCAAAAAGAAATTGGAGAGAGCATACACTAGAAGATTAATGGAACAACTGGAAGCCCTGGAACAAAAAGAAGCTAATTCACCCAGGAGGAGAAGAAGACAGGAAATCATCAAACTCAGGGCAGAAATCAATCAAGTAGAAACTAAGAGAACCATACAAAGAATCTGCAAAACCAGGAGCTGGTTCTTTGAAAAAAAATCAACAAGATAAATAAACCCTTAGCCAGACTAACCAAAGGGCACAGGGACAGTATCCAAATTAACAAAATTAGAAATGAAAAGGAAGATATTACAACAGAAACTGAGGAAATTCAAAAGATCATCAAATACTATAACAAAAGCCTGTACACAACACAACTGGAGAATCTGGAGGAAATGGACAATTTCTTAGACAGATACCAAATACCAAAATCAAATCACGATCAAATAGATAATCTAAACAGACCCATAACCCCTAAAGAAATAGAAGGGGTCATAGATAGCCTTCCGACCAAAAAAAGTACAGGACCAGGTGGTTTTAGTGCAGAATTCTATCAGAACTTCAAAGAAGACTTAACACCAATACTCTTCAAACTATTCCACCAAATAGAAACAGAAGGAACACTACCCAACCCCTTCTATGAAGCCACAATTATGCTGATACAAAAATGACACAAAATCCAACTAAGAAAGAGAATTTCAGGCCAATTTCCATTATGAATATCGATGCAAAAATACTCAATAAAATTCTTGCCCCACCGAATCCAAGAACACATCAAAATGATCATCCACCATGATCAAGTAGGCTTCATGCCAGGGATGCAGGGATGGTCCAATATACGGATATCCATCAATGCTATCCACTCCATAAACAAACTCAAAGAAAAAAACCACATGATCATTTCATTAGATGCTGAAAAAGCATTTGACAAAATTCAGCATCCTTTTATGCTAAAAGTCTTGGAAAGGACAGGAATTCAAGGCCCATAAATAAACATAATAAAAGCAATATAGAGCAAACTGGTAGCTAACATCAAACTAAATGGAGAGAAACTTGAAGCAATCCCACTAAAATCAGGGACTAGACAAGGCTTTCCCCTCTCTCCATATCTTTTCAATATAGTTCTTGAAGTCCTAGCTAGAGCAATTAGACAATATATGGATGACAAAGGGATAGAAATTGGAAAGGAAGAAGTCAAATTATCACTATTTGCAGATGATATGATAATATGATATATAAGTGACCCAAAAAACTCTACTAGAGAACTCCTACAGCTGATAAACAACTTCAGCAAAGAGGCTGGTTACATAATCAACTCAAGCAAATCAGTAGCCTTTATATACTCCAAGGATAAGCAGGCTGAGAAAGAAATTAGGGAAATGACACCCTTCACAATAGCCATAAACAGCATAAAGTATCTTGGTGTGACTCTAATTAAAAAAGTGGAAGACCTATATGACAAGAACTTCAGATCTCTGAAGAAGGAAATCAAAGAAGATCTCAGAAAATGGAAAAACCTTCCATGCTCATGGATTGGCAGGATTAATATAGTTAAAATGGCCATCTTGCCAAAGGCAATCTACAGATTCAATGCAATCCCCATCATAATTCCAACTCAGTTCTTCATAGAGCTAGAAAGAGCAATTCTCAAACTCATCTGGAATAACAAAAAACTAGGATAGCTAAAATTATTCTCAACAGAAAAAAACTTCTGTGGGATTCAGTATCTCAGACCTCAACATTTACTATAGAGCAATAGTCAGAAAAACTGCATGGTATTGGTACAATATCAGGCAAGTGGATCAATGGAATAGGATTGAAGACCCAGAAATGAACCCACACACCTATGGTCACTTGATCTTCAACAAAGGAGCTGAAAGCATACAATAGAAAAAAGATAGCCTTTTCAACAAATGGTGCTGGGTCAATTGGAGGTCAGCATGCAAAGGAATGTGAATCTATCCATTCTTATCTCCTTGTAGTAAGCTCAACTCCAACTCCAACTTCAGACACACTGAAACTAATAGAAATGAAACTGGGGAAGATCCTTGAGGACATGGGCACAGGGGTAACATTCCTGAATAGAACACCAATAGCTTATGCTTTAAGATAAAGAATTGACAAATGGGACCTCATAAAACTACAAAGTTTCTGTAAGGCAAAGGACACTGTCGAAAGGACAAAACATTAACTCACCGATTGGGATAGGATCTTCACCAACCCTAAATCCGACAGAGTGCTAATATCTAACATATACAAAGAACTCAAGGAGGTAGAACCAAGAGAACCAAATAACCCCATTAAAAATTGGGGTACAAAGCTAAACAAAGAATTTTCACATGAAGAACTTTGGAGGGCTGAGAAACACCTTAAGAAATGTTCAACATCATTAAACATTAGAGAAATGCAAATCCAAACAACCCTGAGATTTCATCTCACACCATTCAGAATAGCTAAGGTCAAAAACTCAGGAGACAGCAGGTGTTGGCGAGGATGTTGAGAAAGAGGAACACTCCTCCACTGCTGGTGTGATTGCAAGATGGTACAACCACTTTGGAAATCATTCTGGCAGTTCCTCAGAAATCTGGTCATGACTCCTCTGGAGGACCCTGCTTTATGACTCCTGGGCATATACCCTGAGGATTCCCCAGCATGCAATAAGGACACATGCTCCACTATGATCATTGCAGCCCTATTTGAAGTAGCCAGAAGCTGGAAAGAATCCAGGTGTCACTCAATGGAAGAATGGATAGAAAAACATGTGGTATATTTACACAATGGAGTACAATATTCGGCCATTAGAAACAATGAATTCATGAAATTCTTAGACAAATGGATGGAGCTGGAGAACATCATACTAAGTGAGGTAACCCAGTCTCAAAAGATCAATCATGGTACGCACTCTCTGATAAGTAGATATTAGTCTAGAAACTTGGAATACCCAAGACATAATCCTCATGTTAAATGATGTCCAAGAAGAATAGAGGAGTGGTCCCTGGTTCTGGAAAGACTCAGTGCAGCAGTATAGGGGAATACAAGAACAGGGAAGTTGGAAGGATCAGATGGGGGAACAGGGGGAGGGAAGAGGGCTTATGGGACTTTTGGTGAGTGGGGAGCCAGAAAAGGGGAAATCATTTGAAATGTAAATAAAGAATATACCGAATTAAATCAATCAATCAATAAAGAAAGAAAGAAAAAAGAAAAAAAAACCTTTACAGTAGATTCCCAAGATGCAGAATACAGCCTGTTGTTATGCCAGCACATTCTACTGACAGCATCGACATGTCCCATGAGTGTGTCTTGGCATCTTCCAAATGCTATGGAATAAAAATAGCTAAAATATAACAAGAACTATTAAAATAATATCCAAGCTTAATTTTAAGATTCTTAAACATGTATTTAAGAAACAAATATTGTTTCTTAAATTCTAAACCTTGGAGGCTTACTGGAATTACCTGTTGCTTGTTCTTGTATTATTAAATGAAAAATATTAAAAAAAAAAAAAAACAAGTGGGAAAAGATCAACAAGTATCTGAAGATCAAAGGGGCTTAGAAGATTGAGATCCATTTGAAAGTCATCATAATTCATAGCATCTAAAAAATGAATCTAGGTTCAACAAAGATACTGGATATATAACTAAACATAAAGTTTAGAGACTTGGAGTTATAGCTCAGTATCCAGCATGTAGGTAGCTCTGGATTCAGTTTCCTAAACCAAAATAAAAGAGTAATTAGGATAATAATAGATCTATAAACACATCAATATCCTGTGAATATTGTATTACTTTTCTTATAAATAAGTGATTTTTCCCATATTAATCCATATTTTAGTGCATATTTTGTTATATCTAAATGTATCAAAATATAATTAGAAAGAAATCTAGGCAGAAAAGGTATAACTGTTATAATTTTACCAACGTTACTAAGAGAAGAAAGCTGTTACATAAATTTTTAAAATTTTAATTTTTCAGAAGACTAGTCTTAACTCTCTCGATTTAATTTATTTTCCTAAAATATCCGTAGAACACTCTCCAATGTGTACAACACAAAGTAGTCCATGTTCTAATAATGCATGCTTAGAATGGTTTGATTTTCTTCTATAAAAATAAATATGATTAAGTTTAATGTGTCCACATCTTTGAAAGTATCATTGAATACATTCTAGACATGCAACATTCAAAACTTATGTTCATCTCAAAGTCTGAAATACTGAAGAATGAGTCTCAAAATATTAAATAGTTTTACAATATCCAACATTGTGAAAACACTTTCTGAATAAACATTAATCATGCATTCATAACTTAACAGATATAGGATTTGTGTTTAGGATTGTGTGTATTTTCATTATGCTAGGTGGCAGCGAGGTAAAGAATTTTCTATTTACTTTTATATTCATGTGTTTGATTAGGATCCTCAGAAAATGTAGTTGTTCAGCTCTTTTAATTTACAGGATTTTCAAATTTTGGGTTTTTTTTTTTCTTTTTAGAAATTTATATCTGAACTCTATATATTTTGGACATTAGTCTTCTATAAGATGTAGGGTTAGTGAAGATCTTTTCCCAATCTGCAGGTTGTTGTTTTGCCTTACAGAAGTTTCTTTGTTTCAAGAGGTCCCCATGTGGCAATTGTTATCTTAAATCCTGAGCCATTGGCGTTCTGTTCAGGAAATTTCCTTTGTGACAGTGCATTTGAGGCAATTTCCCACTTATTCTTCAGTAGATTCAATGTGGTTTAATGTGGAGCTCCTTGATCCATTTGGACTTGAGCTTTGTTCAAGATAATAAATACTGATCACTTTGCTTTCTTCTGCATGCAGACTGCCAGTTAGATTAGCATAGTTTGTTGAAGATGCTTTCATTTGTCCAATTTGTCTTCTTTGTCAAAGATCAAGTTTCTGTAGGTGTGTGGGTTTATTGCTCAGTCTCTGTACCAATGCCATGACATTTTTATCTCTATTGCTCTGTAGTACATATTCACATTTGTCATGTCATTTGTTGTTTTCTCTATTTAATTTTTAAGAGATTTTTATATTAATAACAAGGAGAAAAATTAACTTTATGTGGTTAATGCTAACCCTAACCATGATTAGGTTGAATTTTAATACTAATGTTGTTTGCAAAAATCCATCTTCATTAAAATATTTATGCTTTTCCTGTTTGTTTTCTTTCCTTTATTTTTTCTTCCATTCTTCTTCTTTTTTTTTCTTTTATTGAAATGACAATTCACTACGTAATACAGACTTAGATCAAACTCTAAATTTAATACTATTGTTGTTTACAAGAATTCATCTTTATGAAAATTTTTATGCTTTTCCTATTTGTTTTCTTTCCTTATTTTTCTTTCTTTCATTCTTTTGCTTTTTTCATTTTTTCTTTTATTAAAATGACGTTTCATATATAATACAGGCTTATATCAAACTCATGGCAATCTTCTTGCCTCAGTGTCCTGAGTGCTGGAATTGCAGGTATGAGATATTTTACCTAGATGTTAGTTTAGTATATAACTACCAACCTTGCCACATAATAAAAAATATATATATATACTGATACTTTTTCCTCATAAGGAACTTTTGATCAGTTGATAGAGACATGAATATTCAGATAGAAATTAAGTTACAAAGTAACTCTGTGCCAACACCACCCTTAGTAGTTTTAGCTTACTTTCATTATGTAAGATGCCATGAATTAAGATGCCATGAATTAAAATGCCATAACATAAATTTGCCTTTAAATTTTTATTTCCCATCTTTTAAATATGGTGAGTATAAAGTGTATTAGTCCAACTGGCTACGAAATATTGTCTATAAACTGCTCACATACGTATTCTCTCTTCATATATCATGTTATATGTCATTTAGCAGACTTATTTATAGGGTAGGATAAGATAGATGAGTCTGTTTCTAGACAGTATTTCCATAATTGTTTGATTCTATATAAAAGTGTCATGATATGCATGTCTGAATGCTCACATGGATCCCATTCTTGAAATAAATGTTAATATCATAATTAACACCCAAATCTCTGATCTTTAATTAGATATAACTATCTCTCCTCATTGTGAAGTAGGTTTTAGTTATTTCTGTGTAAGCCATATGGCAACCGGCATATGAATGGTGCCTTCTCTTAATCATGTCTTTTGTTGTTCTCTTTGTAAAACACAATCCAAGTTCCAAAATTTCTGATGAATTGTCTATTGCCACCATATATGCTTTATGTACCTTAATTATATTGGAAATTTTAAAAGCTTAAATGTTACCACGAGGTTATTTTGTTTAAAGCTGAGCCTAGAGAGTTTTTTTTTTTTAAAATTTGATATATTTTTTATTTACATTTCAAATGATTTCCCCTTTTCTGGCTCACTACTCCCTAAAAGTCCCAGAAGCCCTCTTCCCTGCCCCTATTCCCCCATCCATCCATTCTCACTTCCCTGTTCTGGTATTCCCCTATACTGCTGCACTGAGCCTTTCCAGAACCAGGGGCTACTCCTCCATTCTTCTTGGACATTATTTGATATGAGGATTATGTCTTGGGTATTCAAAGTTTCTAGGCTAATATCCACTTATCAGTGAGTGCATACCATGATTGATCTTTTAAGACTGGGTTACCTCACTTAGGATGATGTTCTCCAGCTCCATCCTAAGAATTTTATAAATTCATTGATGAATTCATGTCTAAGAATTTTATAAATTCATTGTTTCCAATGGATGAATAGTACTCCATTGTTTATATATGCCACATTTTTGGTATACATTCCTCCATTGAGGGACACCTGGGTTCTTTCCAGCTTCTGGCTATTATAAATAGGGCTGCTATGAATATAGTGGAACATGTATTCTTATTACATGCTGGGGAATCCTCTGGGTATACGCCCAGTAGTGGTATAGCAGGGTCCTCCAGGAGTGATGTGCCTAGTTTTCTAAGGAACAGCCAGACTGATTTTCAGAGTGGTTGTACCAATTTGCATTCCCACCAGCAGTGGGAGAGTGTTCCTCTTTCTTCACATCCTCGCCAAGACTTAGTCATTCTGACTCGTGTAAGGTGAAAACTCAGGGTTGTTTTGAATTGCATTTCCCAAATGACTAATTATGTTGAGCATTTTTTAAGATGCTTCTCAGTCATCTGAAGTTCTTCAGGTGAAAATTCTTTGTTTAGCTCTGTACCCCCATTTTTAATAGGGTTATTTGGTTTTCTGGGGTCTACCTTCTTGAGTTCTTTGTATATATTAGATATTAGCTCTCTGCAGGATGTAGGGTAGGTGAAGATCTTTTCCCAATTTGTTGGTTGCCGATTTGTCCTTTAGATGCTATTCTTTGCTTTACAGAAACTTTGTAATTTTATGAGGTCCCATTTGTCAATTCTTGATCTTAGAGCATAAGTTATTGGTGTTCAGGAACTTTTCCCCTGTACTAATGTCCTCAAGGGTCTTCCCCAGTTTCTTTTCTATTAGCTTCAGTGTGTCTGGCTTTATGTGGAGGTCCTTTATCCATTTGGAGTTGAGCTTAGTACAAGGAGATAAGGATGAATCAATTCACATTCCTCTGCAATGCTGACCTGCAGTTGAACCAGCACCATTTGTTGAAAAGGCTATCTTTTTTCCATTGGATGTTTTCAGCCTCTTTGTCGAGGATCAAGTGGCCATAGGTGTGTGGGTTCATTTCTGGATCTTCAATCCTGTTCCATTGATCCCCCTGCCTGTCACTGTACCAATACCATGCAGTTTTTAACACTATTGCTCTGTAGTATTGCTTGAGGTCAGGGATACTGATTCCCCCAGAATTTCTTTTGTTGTTGAGAATAGTTTTAGCTATCCTGGGTTTTTGTTATTCCAGATGAATTTGTGAATTGCTCTTTCTAACTCTATGAAGAACTGAGCAGGTTAAGAAACAAATTAAAGAAATGACACCCTTCACAATAGCCACAAACAATATAAAGTACCTTGGTGTGACTCTGACTAAACAAATGAAAGATCTGTATGACAAGAACTTTAAGTCTCTGAAGAAACAAATGAAAGGAGACCTCAGAAAATGGAAAAGTCTGCCATGCTCATGGATTGGCAGGATTAATATAGTTAAAATGGTCATCTTGCCAAAAGCAATATATAGATTCAATGCAATACCCATCAAAATCCCAACTCAGTTCTTCATAGAATTAGAAATTGCAATTCTCCAATTCGTCTGGAATAACAAAAAGACTAGATACAGTTAACAACATCCTGTCAGGTGAATTTTGAGGACTGTGAGGAGATAGAATGATAAGTAAAACTGCTGTGAAATGTAGATGAAACTTCGGGCACAAATATGCTATTTTGTGGTATTTGTATTTTTCAAGGCATGTACTCTGATTTTATTTTGGGTCATAGGAACTTCATAAAGCAAATTAGAATGTATTGTTTACTATATTATTTGAAAGCATTTGTATAAATTTGATATAATTTTACTCTCAATTTTCATTTTGGAATTTGTTAATGAAAGAATACGTATCTACAGATGAGTTATAATTATTTTCCATATCCTTAGTAGTTTAAGGAACATTCATAGTCTCAGTTAATTCTAAATTAATTTTGATGTGTTTCAACTCATTTTTGTTTTCAAATTTACTGGATGGAGACATTCATTCTAATCTGGTATCTATTTAATATTTGTTTCACTGATGCAGACACAAATGCTGCTAGTATGCCCAGAGGTTTGCTTTATTTATGAGTCTTGATTCACCTATACACTTCTTTCATACTACAACAGGGAATAGACAGAATACATTTCACATTCATCAAGCAGAATTTTCCTTCGGCTCAGTGAGTTGTGAACATGGTTTTAGTTCTGTTATACACACACACACACACACACATACATATGTATATATATATATATATATATATATATATATATATATACATATATGTATATATATCCAATAAAAATAAAAGTATATATCAATAAGATCATTCACCATGATTCAGATTCAGTTAGCTTTATTCTAGAAATACAAATTTGATTCACCATAAGTAAGTCAGTAAATTTAATAAATGATAAAAATTTACCCAAATAATATTCTTAATATTTGTATTCTTTAACTTTTCAATAATTTTATAGTTTAATCTCAGAGCTTCATTTAATTTGGGGATACTTTTATCTCTTAAATTTATTGAGGAGGTTTTAGAGATTTAGTTTATTTTTTCCCTAAACCTGTAAATAGAATATTGCACTAACATTTCCATCCATCTCACCTAACATTTTCCTTCTGCTTGGTCTACTCTGTGGATGATGCTTTCCAAGGTATCTTTTATCTAATGTATTGAATCTTTTATTTCCAGAGTTTTAAATTTGGTTCTTTTTCAAAATCTCATACATTTGTTGATTTTGTTATTTTGTTAACCTGTTAGGATAAGCCTGCTCTCTATTTTTAACATGTCTCCAGTATTTTTTTATTTTTCAAGCCTCTTGGTGAATTTCCTTTTTGGCCTTATTTGTACCCTTCCTATCACTTCAGGAGAAAACCAACAACAATAGCCATAACATAGTTTTAAGGAGTTCATCATCAACATAAACATGGATATAATGACATTATTTATTTTAATTAGATTTCAATACTTTCAGACAAAATGTTATAATATACTAATGGCTAAGATTAAAAATTCAGGAGACAGCAGGTGTTGGAGAGGGTGTGGAGAAAGAGGAACACTCCTCCACTGCTGGTGGGGTTGCAAATTGGTACAACCACTCTGGAAATCAGTCTGGCGGTTCCTCCAAAAACTGGGTACCTTACTTCCAGAAGATCCTGCTATACCACTCCTGGGCATATACCCAGAAGACTCCCCACCATGTAATAAGGATACATGTTCTACTATGTTCATAGAAGCCCTATTTGTAATTGCCAGATGCTGGAAAGAACCCAGGTATCCCTCAACAGAAGAGTGGATGCAAAAAATGTGGTATATCTACACAATGGAGTACTATTCAGCCATTAGAAACAATGAATTTATGAAATTCTTAGACAAATGGATGGAGCTAGAGAATATCATACTAAGTGAGGTAACCCAGACTCAAAAGGTGAATCATGGTATGCACTCACTAATAAGTGGATATTAACCTAGAAAACTGGAATACCCAAAACATAATCCACACATCAAATGAGGTACAAGAAAAAAGGAGGAGTGGCCCCTGGTTCTGGAAAGACTCAGTAAAACAGTATTCAGCAAAACATAGAACGGGGAAGTGGGAAGGGGTGGGTGGGAGGACAGGGGAAGAGAAGGGGGTTTGCGGGACTTTCGGGGAGTGGGGGGGCTAGAAAAGGGGAAATCATTTGAAATGTAAATAAATTATATCGAATAAAAAAAAAGAAAAAAAATAAAAAAAAATAGAAAAAGTAACTTATTGATTACTAGAACAAAGGATTAAGAAGTATAAAGAGAAGAGGTAGAGAAGGTGCAGTATTTTAGAATACTTGTTCAAACATGAGGACTAGAAATTAAGTTCTACATGTCAGGCATCCCAAACACACCTGTAAACTTAGTTACAAGGAGAACAAGAAAAGGAGAACTCCCTAGAGGTCCTGCCTCAAAAAGACAGGGAAAAAGACAATTGATTCTATCCTTTGGCCTCTGTGAGCCCACAGGTACACTGCTTTATCCACATGTCCCACTCACCTATTCATACACAGACATTCAGACACAGCCATGTATGAATGCTCATAAGTAGTATAATGATAGGGGTATCAGAAAAGAAGAAAAATGGTAAAGTATGGATGAGAGGAAACGAATATGGGTTACAGTGGTACAAAACAGAAAAGTTAATGTCATTTTATTTCAGCTAATCTGAAGGTTATTTCATATATAATACAAAGTTAAAAGAACTTTTAATCACAAAGAATAGTATTTAGCACTATGGTAGTTTTAGGTAGACTATGGGTCCTCATGAAATGCTGAGATGAATTTTAGGAAAATGTAATACTTTTTTGAGCTAAGAATCAATGTTCTACTAACATATTAGGTTTCTTTAAATGACACTCATTTTAAAAATCATTTCAGTTGCTATGAATATTAACTGCTATATAAGTATTTAATTGCAGCCCAGGGTTTCTTTCCCACCTTTAACCATTTAGTGCCCAGAAAAAAGACACACATAACCTTTATACTTATAATAAGCTTCAATCAGTACAAGTGCTGGGCAGGTATAGATTCTCTTTGCTATTTTGTCTATTTCACAGCCAATAACCTCATTATATAATTTGCAATATTTCATCTGGGCTACTTTTAACTCTAATTAGCTGGCCTTAATGGCCACTATTTTATGTCACCTAACACATGGTGTTTTTCTCCTTTCTCCGCCTTATTCTCCTCTAAATGATTCTCCTCTATCCTCAAGCCCTAACATATGGGACCTTAAACCCCATCCATGTCTCTTCTGCCCAGGTATTGGTTTTCAGCATCTTTATTCAATAAACAGAAATAACTCAGGTGCAAGGTCACATAGCATCACTTGAGTCTATATGTGGTTTCTCTATCCTCTGGGGTAACCAGATCTTGAGAGCCTGAACTTAGCATTACAATATATAGCATTAGACCAAATCTCAACAATTAACAAGTGTACTAAAACATAAAAGCTAGGAAAATATAGAATTTTGCAAGGCAGTGATGTTGCACACCTTTAATCCCAGCACTTAGAAGGCAGAGGCAGGCAGATTTCTGAGTTCGAGGCCAGCCTGGTGTACAGAGTGAGTTTGAGGACAGACAGAGGTACACAGAAGCCCTGTCTTGAAAAGCCAAGTATATATATGTATAATATATATAAATTATATATTACACATATAAATTATATATGTGAATATACACATATACATATACTATATATATAATTGGTTTGCTTTATAAACCTTAATAAACACAATATATATTCTAGGTGTTATAAATAAATATGCTCATTTGTAATTAGTCATTATATGTAAACAAGAATTCTATTTGAATACCCATAAAAATATAAACTGTCACAGGTCATTTAAAATATAAGCATTAATTTATCTATGTAAATAAAAAACTTATTTATTTAATAGCTCTACACATCCCTCATAATTTTCATATACACACTTTAGGTGTCATTTTTAAACATATGTCATAAAACTTGAAGTCTCCTGTATTACAGGCTATAATCAACTACCAGGAAGTTGAAGATGACTAAATTCCTGAACTTGCCTCCCCATACCAAGTACCAGCTTACTTTTCCTTTTCTTATATTTTTGCTTTGTTTTATTTTGTACTGAGTGGAGAGAAAGCCTCAGAGAGCCACTTGCCTCTGCCACCTCCCTACCCATACTTGTCTATTTCTTTTAATTTTGAGATTATAATATAATTATATCATTTCTCCCATCACATTCCTTGTTACCAAATATTCCACATACCTTTTCTTGATTTCTTTTAAACTCATGGCTTCTTTTTTTTCATCAAATTTTGTTACATGTATATTTCTGAATACATAAACATGGTTTATTCAGGCTATCTAATGTTACTTGTATATAAGTTTACTCGGTTGATTATTTGTTATTAGATAATCAGTTGGTGTGCTTCTCTTTCCTGAAGAGTATTCCTAAACTCTCAATATTTTTAGGTTTTTGGTTTTATTGTTTTGTTTTTAATATAGGTTATAAGTAATAGAAATAAGTTCTGGTACTTGTTAAGAAAATACTTTACTGGCTGAACTAATTAACTATTTTTCAAATAATATTTTTCTGTTTTTTAATATTTTTATAATATAATTTTACTCTGTGATTATAATATGCTCTTTTCCTTTTATTAATGTACACATTTAAGGTGTTTGTCTACTAGTGGGGCATATAATTGAAATTGTAATTAAATAACCATTAAATTATGCAAGTGTATACATTCATAGTTTTTTTCATTTATAATGTCTTCATACCTTCTGTGTTGTTCAGATTTTGTGTTCTCTTAGACATCCCATACATTTCTCATGAATTTCTTTAAGTTCCAATATAAATAAATAAATATAGCATATAGAGAGAAGTAATCAAGATACTGGTCAGAAACTATGTTTTGCTTTTGCTATGAGTGTGTGAAGTTTTTATGATCATCTATGACAGATCACAGAGACATTTAAATATTAATGAAATTGTTTCGGATATGGAGATTGTCTTGATACATATGTGATGCAGTTTCGCTTACGCTATTCAAGATTGTTAACACCAGAGAAAAAGACACGGTATTTAGTTTTCAGATTACAGAGTAAGTCAGCATTTTAAAGTATTTTTGTTTAAAATAACAATAAGCAAAGATTTTATATTCTGTTTCTTAAGATTTTGCTTTTGTTGAATGATTTTAAAACTCACAATCAGAAACTATGAAATCTGCTTACTCCTTCCTTGGCTCATGGAAGCAGGAAAATGCATAAAGGCATTGTTCTTTTTCTTATGTACCTGATAACAGAGTTTTCCTCTCAAAATAACTTGCCTTTCTCTTGTATTTCAGGAGCAGAGTTGGTGATGTCATAGGATTACCTTTTCTTTTTTTAGTGGCATGAAAAAGAACAGAGTCTCACATGAGAAAACATCTTGTCTCTTTCCCTTTTTAAAACTTGTACATGACATTTTTCTTCGCAATGTATGACAGCTTGAATATATTTCACAAAATCTCTGGTTCATCCTTCAGAAAGAGATGGAATCCAATATTCATCTTGCTGAGCAAACAAAAAACCAACAGCTCAGACCCACTCCCTTCATTTTAAGGATTGAAAATTTGATGAGCCTTTATTACTTACAATGATAGCTTAGCCATAGTGAAACACATTCCTTCCATCTTGTCTTTTTTCATCTAATTCAAAATAGATTCTTCTCTCATAAAATACATTCTGACCACAACTTTACCCCTCTCCTACTCTGTCTTTCTTAGATCCATTCCCCCTCCATTTCTTTTTTAAAAAAGTGTGGTCCTCCAAGATAAGACAGCCGAACTGAACAAAACAAAATACAGTAAGATGCAGGAAAAGCCCTCATGTAAATGCTGGACAAGACAACCCATTAACTCACTAAGAGAAAAAGAATCTCAAGATAAGGAAAACATTGAAAAACACTAGCTCCCATTGTTAGGAGTACCACAGAAACACTGAACTAGCAGGTACAACAGATATCCAGTCAGACAGGAGAGAGAGAAAGAAAGAGAGAAAGGGAGAGAGAGAGAGAGAGAGAGAGAGAGAAGAGAGAGAGAGAGAGAGAGAGAGAGAGAGAGAGAGAGAGAGAGAGAGAGAGAGAGAGTTAAACACTAGGTCTGCATAGATAGACACACAATAGACAAAATAATGACAAACCAGAAAACATAAAACACAGACAAATGAATTATAGTGGCAGAGAAGTAGAAAATTCAAATTTATGCTCAATCTTGGCCAAATTAATTCAAGGGGGAATGATTTGTTTACTTTTTTCAATGTCATGCACATGCATTTATTTGCTTTTGAGGCTTTCTTTAATAATTTTAATAAGAATACACTATCTATCCAACCATTAGCAAATCCACAGTTTATTGATAGAGGTAACAGTTTTCTTTTGTCAAAGGTTTTAAGTGTTACACAACCAGGGTCTGGAGATTTAGGTACAAGGAAAATAAAATGGAGATATTCCTGTGTTTTGTTAATGAGTTTTTATATAATATGTAAATATAATAATAAAACAGCATAATATCCAATTCCTTGATATAATAATCAAATAATAAATATGAGCCTAATATTCAACACTTTCATGAACTTTATACTCTAATTGGTTCATTAGATAATTCAAATTAGTACAAAAATTTTAAAGTTTTAATATGTTTAATATTATGGCAGAATAAAATAAAATGTTAATAGTTTTTACTTATCATTTTAGAGTGGTCTCTTAGTTAATATTCACTGAATAAAAATATTTTAGCTATAAGAAACATATGCCTAAATTGCCCTGTGTAAAGTCAAGCCACAGGTTGGAACATTTCATTTATTTCACTTGAATTCTTAGAAAGACTGATGAAAAATGTGTGAGACACATTGCATGTTTTATTATATATTTATTTTTCCAAAGTCCTTTTCTAAATTAGTTTGAAATGAAATCATCTACAAGTATCAAACTGACAGTTACCAGACATATATGTGAAAATTAATTTTGATTGTTAATCATCTTCATTACTAAATATTTCATAAAATATTGGAATAAACAATAGAACAAATAAAATTTTCATTATAGCTATCCTCCTGCAAGTTTTCTCTACATGTTTACACAGAATATCTGTTTAACCCTACAGTGAGTATTGCTAAATTTAGAAGGAATCAGAAAAGGAATCATGAGAGGAAAGGTCAGAGAACGGTGAAGAAGATAGCTACTAAGTTAATCCTTTTTTTGTTTTACCTTCAAAATAATCAATTAAAGATAATAAATATTAAATACTCTATGCCTAAAATTAATTGTGTTGCTTTGATAACATTTACCTCATTTACAATTTTATCTGTTCATTTATTATTTGCTTATATAATTCCATTGAGAGATAAACATTACTGTGTGCTAAAGTGTTTTTTTAATTCAAAATTGCATAGTTACTAAATATAGTTATTTTTTTAGCAAATCTTACCAACTGTTAATATTCCCATTCTTAAAGATTTAGAATCATGAAAAAGAAATGAAAAGACAGCACCTGAAGTGAAAAAAATGCCATAAATTAATTTCTTGACTAGAAAGGTTATTTTTAACCTTTATCTGATGTGGGTTTTTATCTATGTGAATCAAATTTATTTTTCTGTATAATCTTTTGATGTTGTATATAGACATGTGGTAAAAGTTTCAATAGATGGATTTTAACAATCTACATCACTATACTTTCTGTAAAGAAAGCAAAATGTTTGCCCTGGGCAGTATCAACTCAACAGGATTTACTACCTCAAAATTGAAAGTACAATCTTTGAAGCACTATAATATATAGACTCTGTGTGATTCACTTGATTGTGAATATAAGTATGAGCATCACTGATGTAGTGCTGAAAACCTATCAATTTTTCATGTCAAGGAATTATAATTTTAGTAATGCTAGTGCTAAAATTACCAGACTTCTAAACTTACTATTAGAAAATAGTAAATCATCAAAGAACAAGTTCAAATGGCGATACATATTGGGGGTACACATTCCTCTGCATATTATATGTGCTTCATAGTTTTATGTCAACTTGATACAAACTAAATTTATCTGAAAAGAGGAAAGCACAGTTAAGAAAGTTTCTCCCATGAAATGGGTTTATAGGCAAGCCTGTGGGTATTTTCTTATTTAGTGATTTATGAGTCAAGGTCTACCTCATTTTGGGCAGTGCTATCTCTGGGTGCATAGTCCTAGATTACATAAGAAATCAGGCTGGCCAAATCACTATGAGCAAGCCTGTAAGCAACGTTCTTATTTGTCTCCAGATTCCTGTTCTTACTTCCTTCATTGAGGAATGTGGAAGTGTGAGTCAAACAAACAAACAAACAAGGACAAAACCCTTTCCTCCCCAACTTGCTTTTGGTAATGGTGTCTCATCACAGCAATAGTAACCCTGACTAAGATACCGTGTGTACCTACTTTTCCAGTTAAGACAAGTGAACTATTGGGTTAAATCAGATACTTAAACTCGGGCTCATACAGATAGTAGTTCATAGCTTAGCTACATCCAAATTAAGCCTACAGAAAACTGTTTTGATAAGGATAATAAGCACACAAACATTTTTAACTCAAAATATTTTAAATAGAGTTTAATGCAGCAAAACAAAAAATCATAACACAAATTTCAAAAATCTGAATGGAAGAAAAATGTGAAAGCGCATATTGTAGTATCGAACAGAGTAGCTTACATAATCTGTATTATGCTTACTGTAGACACACAGTGGCTTACATAATCTCATCTGAATGAATCAAGCATTCAGGAGATTAAAGAGATAGATGATAGATAGAAAGATAGATAGATAGATGTATAGATAGATAGATGATAGATAAATAGATAAAGACAATCTGTTTTCAGAAGGGTAACAAGGAAAGAGGATACTATGGAAATGTAATAAAGGAAATATCTATAAAAATTAAAAAATGAAGTTCTGAAAATAAATTTGGAAAATCAACATGATAAATAACTGATAGAAAATACAATGAGCATTTTTATTAAATCCAAAGTGTATATTTACATATGAGATTAAATGTGCCCTAAATGGAAAATAAGGGTTATGTTTTAAATTACTTTATTAGAGTAAAACTTCTTACTGTATTTTAAATCCTAAGTAAAATAAAGGATTGAGACATGAGTGGAATTGGTATTCATGATGGGAAATTCACAAAAATCAATAAAAAATAGAAAAATATTAAACTTAGATACATTTTGATCAGTATTTCTATCAATTGGCTAACATCAAGTTTCCTTGAACTACGTGAACTACTTGGAGTTTCCCCAACCTTTCACTTATTTTCAAAATATTTTTTATTACTACATTTAATAGAATATCATATTTAGTGATTGTATTATTAAGAAAGTACCATGAAATAAACATTTCTAAATATGAACCTCCTTTATTAGTAAGATTTGAAATAAGAGTCCAAATCCTTTAGAATGCAAATTTGATCAATACTTCTATTGCATGAATTATATGATATTCAACTATCAAACTAGCATACATAAAAGCAAAACAGTAGAATCAATAATTGTTGATAATAAAGACATCAAATATTCTTGTGCTGAGATTTTTGAATGCCTGGAGCTAAAAGCAGAATCTATCTTTATTGTTATTCACAGGTGATGTAATCACTTTCTGAATGGAAGTTATAATTAATTCTTGTGCCAAGCAATGGGAACCAGAACTTTGCTTCAGTCATATGGTTCCATAGGTTGTGGAAGCACTTCCTTATCATGGATTTTATAAGTTCAGAATGCTTTTACATTCTTAAACTATTCACTGTTGATTTTATTTTATTTTTTAATTCTAAAAACGATAACAACTTCAAAACTATCTTTTAAAAATAGGCAAAGCATTTCATTTGCATGTATTTTACCCCAACAAGTACCCAAATTATCATACACTTTGAGTTATTGTGTGTACTTCTCACGCTGACAACACCCCAGCATTTGGTGTGAGTTCTATGTGGTTAGTCTTAACCCTAGTTCCATGTGAGTTATGCTTTCTGTGCTGCTTCTTATAAGCCTAAAACTTGTATGCATTTATGACCTGACTTCTAATTTATTCTGTCCCTCCAACTTTATCCTGTGACTTATTAAGATTAGACGATTTTCTTTCAAAATCTTTACAGAACTGGTGAATTGTGTCTGTTCTTTCATTTATAATGTTTCTTCAAAAACCTTTCTCATATTTTTTATATTTATTTATTTATTTACTTATTTTTTGTGAGTTTATGCCATAGTGTGTATATATATATGTGTATATATATATATGTATGTGTATATATATATATACACATACATACATGGAGGTCGGTGGACACTTGTGGTAAAGGTTGTCTCTCCTTCCAATATATGGGTTATTGGGATGTAACACAAGTGATCAGCATCGCAGAAAGTCCCTTTACTCACTGAGCCATCTTGCCAATCTAAACTTCAAATATTTTTAGGACATATAATATGAATGGACAGTTTATAAGTCACACTGCAACATTCAGAGTAAAAACTAAGTGATACTTATATGACGGAATCTACTTAACACAGAAATATGTTCTTACTGTGCTCTTTAAAATACAGTGAGGTCAGAATCAACATGTATTTTATGTTATGGTTGAAGAAAAGGAAAACCCTTAATAATTACTGCCTAATGAAGACCTTGAAGGTCTCATCCACAGTGATTCTTCTTGGCTTTGTTGACACTTGGAAAGGTGCACACCCCACTACACAGCAAAATGACTACATATATGTTGATGACTTACGGTCTGTATTCCAACTCCCCAACAATGGTCAGCAGCGGCTGTGGATGGAAGTCTAAGGATTTATCAGTTGCTCAGTCCCAGGAGGCAAGCAGTCAAAGAAGAGAGTAAATCATTTTACTTCCAGTGTCCTTATGTAGGTCTCCAGCAGAGGGTGTGGCCCAGATTAAAGGTGTGTGCCACCACACTTTTAATCCCAGATGACCTTAAACTCAGAAATCTCCCTGACTAATCTTCTGGAATTCATAGCCACTATGCTTCAAGATCTTCATGCCAAGATCCAGGTCAGAAACTTATATCTCTCCACCTCCAGATTAGGATCATAGGTGAGCCTTCCAATTCTGGATTGCAGTTCATTCCAGATATAGTCAAATTGACAAGCAGGAATAGTCACTACAACTATATACTTTCAAAGTTAAGATAACATAATGAACACAGAATTTTTTATTCACTTCAAAGTTCTTAATAAGAATTTTAATCTAAATTAATGTACCACAAATATGAAGTCTCAATAAGAATAAGTCAAATAGTGTGTTTATTCAGCCCTTTTTGTTAGAGTCCTCTTTCAAATTTTACTAATAAAGGGGATTCATATTTAGAAATGTTTACTTCATAGTACTTTCTTAATTAATAATATGATCATTAAATTTATTAAATGTATTAATGAAAAATATTTTGAAAATAAGTGAAAGGTTGGAGAACCACCAAGTAGTTCACGTAGTTCATGGAAACTTGATGTTAACTAATTGATATAAATACTTGTAATAGTCTGGATTCTCTAGAGTCACAGAATGTATGGGCAGTCTCTATATAGTTAGAGAATTTTTCGATGACTTACAGCCTGTAGTCCAACTCCCCAACAATGGTCAGCAGCATCTATGGATGGATGTCCAAGGATCTAGCAGTTGCTCAGTCCCACGAGGCAAGCAGGCAACGGAAAGTGAGTGAGTGTTCCTTCTTCCAATATCCTTATATAGGTCTCTAGCAGTGGGAGTGGCCCAGATTAAAGGCATGTATGCTTTTTATCTCAGATGATCTTGAACTTGGAGTTCTCCTTGTCTTTATCTTCTGGAATTCATAGCCACTATGCTTCAAGATCTCCATGCCAAGATCCAGGTCAGAAACTTATATCTCTGAGACTCCAGATTAGTATCATAGGTGAGCCTTCCAATTCAGGATTATGGTTCATTCCAGATATAGTCAATTTGACAACCAAGAATAGCCACTACAATACTGATCAAAACTTATCTAAGTTTTATATTTTTCTAATTTTTTATTGATTCTTTATGAATTTCACATCATGAATCCCAATTCCACTCATGTCTTAATCCTTTATTTTACTTAGAATTTAAAATATAGTAAGAAGTCTTAGTCTTATAAAGTAATTTAAAATATGACACTTTTTTCCATTTGGGAAATATTTAATCTCATATATAAGTATACACCTTGGATTTAATAAAAATGCTGATTGTATTTTCTATCAGTTATTTATTATATTGATTTTTTAAAATTTATTTTATTTTCAGAACTCCTTTCTATCTTCCCTCCTTTCTCTTTTCCCTTCCTCCCTCCCTTTCACCTTTCCCTCCCTCCCTCCTTCCATCCTTCTTTCCTCTTTCTTTCTTTCCTCTATCTTTCTTTCTTTCCTCTTTCTTTCTTTCTTTCTTTCTTTCTTTCCTCTTTCTTTCTTTCTTTCTTTCTTTCTTTCTTTCTTTCTTTCTTTCTTTCTTTCTTTCTTTCTTTCTTTCTTTCTTTCTTTCTTTCTTTCTTTCTTTCTTCCTTCACCTTCCACCCCAGTGCATGTGTGTGTGTGTGTATGTGTGTGTGTGTGCATATGTATGTGTATGGGTATATGTGTGGGCAGTGTCTGTGTGAAGCGTATTTCTGTTTATGTCTGAATGTGTATCATGACCTCATGGAGGCAAAAAGGCATCTCCTGGAACTTAGTTCTCTCCATCTATTAGGTGAGTTGCATGTCAAAGGGATTGACAAACATCTTTACCTTCTAAGGCATTTTACTAGCTTTTAAATTAATACAGAAATTGATATTAAAAAGTATTACATTATGTTTCTTGTTATTTGAGATTAAATATGGTGAGTTATTTTATCTAATTTATCTAACTATTAGAATTTTATATTTATTTATAATATTAGTAATATTTCAATTAAAATGTAACTTCTTGGTTTCTTTACTTATAATACTTTGGAAACTATTATTCTGTTATTATTAATAGTTTTAACTCAGTCAATGCCATAAATAGAAAAAAGTTTGCCTTAACAAAATAATCAGAGTGACACTATAACAACACTGAAATTAGGAAACATAGTGAGGCCACCTTAAATAAATCCACACAGTGTCATGTTTCTAACTCCATGGGAAGTAATTTGCATTTTTTCACCACTTTTTCTTTAATTATTTTACTGGTTTGCATCTCTAATGATAATTTAGACTAGGTTTGAATGTTGTGCAAAAATGAGTGAACTTTTATAATATTGAGATTATTTCTTTGCTCAATATTTGATTTTGTTTCCAGTTTTATATATCTATATCTAATTATATCTACATCTACATCTATATCTATATCTATATATTCAGTTATTTCGTGATGCAGGATCAAACTATGACAAATGCTTGGTCTGTTCTGTTGTTGATACTATTTGTTTTGCTGCACACTATGCTTTCTGAAAAGAATAATGGCATATATATGTTTGTGTAAGGGCTTCACATGAAGGAAGAGAATTACTGGCATAACTGTTAGTTTCTCAAGTGTTTCAGTGCTGCTCTCTTGTCATGATCTAGATATTCTGTCACCTTGCTTTCCTGTAGAATACTTCATGTGTTTGTTCCCATCATTTCATGTTGCCCTTTCACATCCTTTTCATAGCTTAATATATCACATGCTCCTCATCTCAACATGAAGACATGGGTAATCCAATATTTATAAACTTACATCAATTCAAGAGAAAGGATGGACCATACATTGAAGTATGTAACTCTATATTATATGATTGTAAGCACTGATAGTTTCAGTAAGTTGCATCCAGGCAAAATAAGCATTTATCATCTAATCCTGACCCAGGAAAATTGATATTTAAATAATATATGTATGCATAGGCATAGAATCAAGAATAAGATAGCCAGGTAATAATAATGGAGACTATTTACAGTTAGCTTGACTAGTGAGGGTGCTATCCAAATTTAAGTCAGCATTGGTGTCATTTTGATCTTATTATAGCTTAGATTTCCTGACAGAACCAATCATTTTTTATTAAAAATATCTAAGGAGGAAATAAAGATTAGAATGGTCTAAAAGCCCTCAAGAGAACAGGAGAGGAGTCTGGGGCAGTGGTGGCATCGGCAGAGGCAGCAGCAACAGCAGCTCGTCCAGCAGAAGGGCCACCACCAGTGGAACCAAGGCGACAGGGTCCAGGCAGGTCCTTTGCCCACTACCACTGACCATTGCTGGTCAGCTGGGCTGCAAGTGGTGGCAGAGGTACAGCGCTTTTCACCACATTGAAGCCACATTAGAACTCTCCCTCCCACCAGTCAGTTACTAGAGGCTCTCCACCATCTTGGCTCTCAGACACCAGAGAGATCTGACAGCCCCAGGTACACAGTCATAGACTGAGGCCAACATTGCAGAAGTCTGAGCCTGACAGGCATTGGCCTGCACCCAGGCACTGGGCTTTTTGGTGGGCCATCTGTGTGCCAACCCAGCCAGGAGGTTGTTTGCCCAGCAGTCTGTCCCCACACTTGCAGGCGGCATGCACACTGCCATTTTGGCTACAGGACACCAGAGAGCTCAAGCAGGCAAAGCCAGCTAACAGTCATAGCCTGAGGCTAACATCAAGGGGGTCTAAGCTGGACAGGCTTTGGACTGCACCCAGGCCCTGGGCTCTCTGGTGGGCCATCTGTGTGCCAACATGGCCAGGAGGTTGTTAGCCCAGCAGACTATCCCAGCACTTGCAGGGGACGTGCACAGCACCATCTTGGCTACCTGACCGAACCAGTTAGCAGACATAGCCCAAGGCGAACATTGCTCAGGCCTAAGCCTGTCAGCCTTTGACCTGGACTCAGGGCCTGAGCAGCTAGGCTAGCCATGTATGCAGCAACCTGGTTGGGGGATTGGCTGGCTGGCAGAGTGATCAGCACTCAGAAAAGGCCTCACAGCATACACCATCAACACTCCCTGAAGGAGCAAACGGGCATAACCTGGTTCACAGAAACAATTTGGGGCAAGGCACACTAGGGCTCCAAGGGCACCCAGGAGGAGGGCAACACACCAGCAATTGCTACAGGGGAAACACAGCCATCCAGTATTGCGGAAATACCCTTACAGCCTCACAGGAGTCTCAAACACCAGTCAGTGACGAAAAGACCAACTAATGGCAGAGATAACAAGATGGCAAAAGGCAAACATAGGAACGCTACTAAGAGAAATCTAGGCAATATGGCAGTGTCTGAACCCAACTCTCCAACAACAGCAAGTTTTGGATATCCCGACACACCAGCAAAACAAGATTTGGATTTAAAATCACTGGTCCTGATGCTGTTAGAAGAATACAAAAAGGACATAAATGAATCTCTTAAAGAAATACAGGGGAATATGAATAAGCTAGAAACCCATATAATGGAAACACAAATATGAGTTAAAGAAATTCAGGATAATATGGCTCAAGAGGTAGAAGCCAATAAAGAAGAAACACAAAAAATCTTAAAGAAATGCAGGAGAAAGTGAGTCAAATGGCAGAAGTCATGAAAGAGAAAACACAAAAATGTCTTAAAGAATTAAAGGAAAACACAAACAAACAAATGAAGGAACTGAGCAAAACCATCATGGATCTAAAAACAGAAGTAGAAACAATTAAGAAATTACAAAGGGAGACAACTTTGGAGATAGAAAACCTTGGGAAGAAATCAGGGGCCATAGATCCAAATATCAACAACAGAATACAAGAAATGGAAGAAAGAATCTCAGATGCCGAAGCTAACATAGAAACCATTGACTCAACAGTCAAAGAAAATGCAAAATGCAAAAAGCTTGTATCCCAGAACATTCAGGAAATCCAGGACACAATGAGAAGATCATACCTCAGGATTATAGGTATAGATGAGAGTGAAGATTTACAACTGAAAGTGCCAGCAAATATCTTCAACAAAATTATGGAAGAAAACCTCCCTAACCTAAAGAGAGATGCACATGGATATACAAAAATCCTACAAAACTCCAAACAGACTTGACCTGAGCAGAAATACCTCCCGTCACATAAAAATCAAAACCCCAAATGTACTAAACAAAGAAACAATATTAAAGGCAGTAAGAGAAAAAAGCCAAGTAACATATAAAGGAAGACCTATCAGAATAACACCAGACTTCTCACTAGAGACCATGAAAGCTAGAAGATCCTGGGTGAATCTCATGCAGACTCTAAAAGAACACAAATGTCAACCAAGACTACTATACCCAGCAAAACTCTCAATTACCATAGATGGAGAAACCAAGATATTCCATGACAAAACCAAATTTACACAATATCTTTCCAACAAAAAATAATAGGAGGAAAACTCCAATACAAGGATGGAAACTACACCCTGGAAAAAGCAAAATAGTCACCTTCCTTCATCAAACCCAAAAGAAGATAACTACTCAAATATAAAAATGACATCAAAAATGACAGGAAGTAATAAGCACTATTCCTTAATATCTCTTAACATCAATGGGCTCAATTCCCCAATAAAAAGATATAGACTAACAGACTAGATAAGGAAACAGGACCCTACATTTTGCTGCATACAGGAAACACACTTCAGTGTCAAAGAAAAAAACTACCTTAGAGTAAAAGGTTGGAAGACAATTTTACAAGCCAATGGTCTCAGGAAACAAGCCAGAGTAGCCATTCTATATTAGATAAAATTGACTTTCAACCTAAAGTCATCAAAAGAGACAGGGAAGGACACTTCTTGCTGGTCAAAGAAAAATCCACCAAGAAGAACTCTCTCTTCTAAACATCTATGTATCAAATGCACAGGCACCCTCATAAAAGAAACTTTACTATAGCTAAAATCACACATTGCAACTAACACAATAATTGTGGGTGACTTCAACAATCCACTCTCCTCAATGGACCAATCAGGAAAACAGAAACTAAAGAGGGACACAGTAAAACTAATTGAAGCTTTGGACCGATTGGACTTGACTGATATTTATAGAGCATTTCACCCTAAAGCAAAAGAATATACCTTTTTCTCATCACCTCATGGTACTTTCTTTAAAATCAACCATATAATTGGTCATAAGACAGACCTCAACAAATATGTGAAGATCAATCTAATCCCATGCCTCCTAGCAGATCACTATGGAGTAAGAGTGGTCTTCAATAGCAACAAAACAGCAGAAAGCCCACATACATATGGAGGCTGAACAATACTCTACTCAATGAAACCTTGGCAAAAGAAGAAATAAAGAAAGAAATCAGAAACTTTTTCAATTTAATGAAAATGAAATCACAACATACCCCAATCTATGGGACACAAAGAAAGCAGTGCTAAGAGGAAAACTCATAGACCTGAGTGCCTCCAAAAAGAAATGGGAGAGAGCATACACTAGTAGCTTAATGGCACATGTAAAAGCTCTGGACCAAAAAGAAGCTAATTCACCAAGGAGGAGAAGAAGACAGGAAATCATCAAACTCATGGTTGAAATCAATCAAGTAGAAACAAAGAGAATCATACAAAGAATCCAGAAATCCAGTAGCTAGTTCTTTGAGAAAATCAACAAGATATATAAACCCTTAGCCAAAATGACCAAAGGGCACAGAGAAAATATCCAAATTAACAAAATTAGAAATGAAATGGGGTATATAACAACAGAAACTGAGGAAATTCAAAAAATCATTAGTTCCTACTACAGAAGCCTATACTCAGCACAACTGGAGAATCTGGAGGAAATGGACAATTTCCTAGACAGATGCCAAATACCAAAATTAAATCAGGACCAAATAGATCATCCAAACAGTCCCATAACCCCTAAAGAAATAGAAGGGGTCATAGAAAGTCTTCCAACCAAAAAAAGCACATGACCAGATGGCTTCAGTGCAGAATTCTATCAGACCTTCAAAGACGACCTAACACCAATACTCTTCAAACTATTCCACAAATTAGAAACAGAAGGAACACTACCCAACTCCTTCTACGAAGCCATAATTACGCTGATACCAAAAAAACACAAAGATCCAACAAAGAAATAGAACTTCAGATCAATTTCTCTTATGATCATCGATGCAAAAATACTCAAAAAAATTCTTGCCAACCGAATCCAAGAACACATAATAACGATCATCCACCATGATCAAGTAGGATTTATCCCAGGGATGCAGCGATGGTTGAATATACAGAAATCCATCAATGCAATCCACTACATAAACAAACTCAAAGAAAAAAGCTACATGGTCATTTCAATGGATGCTGAAAAAGCATTTGACAAAATTCAGCATCCTTTCATGCTTAAAGTCTTGGAAAGAACAGGAACTCACGCCCATACATAAACATAGTAAAAGCAATATACAGCAAACCAGTAGCCAGCTTTAAACTAAATGGAGAGAAACGTAAGGCAATCCCACTAAAATCAGGGACTAGACAAGGCTGCCAAACACGTGAAAGATCTGTAGGACAAGAACTTCAAGACTATGAAGAAGGAAATGGAAGAAGACCTCAGAAAATGGAAAAATCTCTCATTCTCATGAATTGGCAGGATTAATATAGTTAAAATGGCCATTTTGCCAAAAGCAATATACAGATTCAATGCAACACCCATCAAAATCCCAACTCAGTTCTTCATAGAGTTAGAAAGAGCAATTCACAAATTCATCTGTAATAACAAAAAGCCCAAGATAGCTAAAACTATTCTCAACAACAAAAGAAATTCTGGGGGAATCAGTACTCCTGACCAAAAGCAATACTACAGAGCAATAGTGTTAAAAACTCTATGGTATTGGTACAGTGACAGGCAGTCGGATCAATATAAAAGGATTAAAGATCCAGAAATGAATTCCCACACCTATGAACACTTGATCTTCGACAAAGGAGCTGAAAACATCCAGTGGAAAAAAAGATATCCTTTTCAACAAATGGTACTGGTTTAACTGGTGGTCAGCATGCAGAAGAATGCTAATTGATCCATCCTTATCTCCTTGTACAAAGGTCAACTCCAAATGGATCAAGGATCTCCACATAAAGCCAGATACTCTGAAGCTAATAGAAAAGAAACTGGGGAAGACCCTTGAGGACATCGGTACAGGGGGAAAATTCCTGAACAGACCACCAATCGCTTTGCTCTAAGATCAAGAATTGACAAATGGGACCTCATAAAATTACAAAGTTTCTGTAAGGCAAAGATCAGCATCAAAAGGAGAAATCAGTAACCAACAAATTGGGAAAAGATCTTCACCAACCCTACATCAGATAGAGGGCTCATATCCAATATATACAAAGAACTCAAGAAGTTAGACCCCAGAAAACCAAATAACCCTATTAAAAATGGGGTAGAGACAGCACTCTGGGAGGCAGAGGCAGGTGAATTTCTGAGTTCGAGGCCAGCCTGGTCTACAGAGTGAGTTCCAGGACAGCCAGTACTATACAGAGAAACCCTGTCTCTAAAAAATAAAAAAAAAAAAAAAAAACTGGGGGGGCTGGAGAGATGGCTCGGCGGGTAAGAGCACTGACTGCTCTTCCGAAGGTCCTGAGTTCAGAACCCAGCAACCACATGGTGGCTAACAACCATCCGTAAAGAGATCTGATGCCCTCTTCTGGAGTGTCTGAAGACAGCTACAGTGTACTTAGATATAATAATAAATAAATCTTTAAAAAAAAAAATGGGGTAGAGAGCTAAACAAAGAATTTTCCCTTGAAGAACTTCAGATGACTGAGAAGCATCTTAAAAAATGGTCAACTTCATTAGTCATTAGGGAAATGCAAATCAAAACAACCCTGGGATTTCACCTTACACCAGTCAGAATGGCTAAGATTAAAAATTCAGGAGACAGCAGGTGTTGGCAAGGATGTGGAGAAAGAAGAACACTCCTGCACTGCTGGTGGGGTTGCAAATTGGTACAACCACTCTGTAAATCAGTCTGGTGGTTCCTCAGAAAACTGGGCACGTCACTTCTGGAGGATCCTGCTATACCAAACCTGGGCATAAACCCAGAGGATACCCCAGCAGGTAATAAGGGTACATGCTCCACTATGTTCATAGGAGCCCTATTTATAATAGCCAGCAGCTGGAAAGAACCAAGGTATCCCTCAACAGAAGAATGGATGCAAAAAATGTGGTATATATACACAATGGAGTTCTATTCAGCCATTAGAAACAATGAATTCATGAAATTCTTAGACAGATGGATGGAGCTGGAGAACATCATCCAAAGTGAGGTAATCCAGTCTCATAAGCTCAACCATGGTATGTACTCACTGATAAGTGGATATTAGCCTAGAAAATGATATACCCAAAACATAATCCACACTTCAAATGATGTCCAAGAAGACTGGAGGAGTGGCCCTTAGTTCTGGAAAGGCTCAGTGTAGCAGTATAGGGCAATACCAGAACAGGGAAGTGGGAAGGGGTGGAAGGGAGAACAAGGGGAGGGAAGAGGGCTTATGAGACTTTCGTGGAGAGGGGGTCCAGAAAAGGGGAATCATTTGAAATGTAAATGAAAAAATATATTGAATAAAAAAAAAAAGTCCTAAAGAGCCGGCTTTTGTTCACTACAATTGCCTTGAAATATAAAGTCATATATAATTCCTTCAGTGTAGGCTTGTAAACTTTTCACAAATTTAATCTTGATATTGAAATGAAGACCAACAGCAAAGTACAGAATAAAGTATCAGTATCTTCATATGCTCTAATATATAATCTTAATTTGGCTGTGGATAAATTTTGTTCTGTATGTGAATTCTGGCTTAGATAATTTCTTCAGTACTTAATATGTTAACACCTAAGTCCATGTGTTCAGATGGACAATTATTTGAGCTCACAATTAACAGAAGAATATATGTGCATAGTTTTGAGAATTTCACACATAAATGTGTTTTGATAAAAATCAACATTCTACTCCTACCCTTCCAACTTCTATATTCTCCTTTATCAAATGTCCTTTCTCAACTTCATATATTCCCAGCACAGATGAGGGAATGTTTTATAAAGTCCCATCCTTATCTGGGAGGCTGTTGGCACTTGATGGCTGTTAGTCGCAGGAGATTCAGTTTTCTTTAGGGATACAGACCCTGATGTGCTGCTCATGCTCCAGTAGGAAGTATACTTGATAAAGACAGATTTCCTTTGGGAATTGGAATTACTTTGGGAGTTTTTTTTGTTTTTTTTTTTTGATATTTGGAACATTACTTATCTTGAAAACTAAACTTTAGCATCTTTTTTATGTGTGATTTAGTGTAGGTTTCATTAATCTCAAGTGATCTTCCTTAAGCATACATACATAAGCATAACTTGACAACACAGTGTGTGTGAATAAAGCCTAGATGTTTCTGTTATGAAAGCAGAAAGTGTGGAGTCAATATGGATTCTCAGACATGCTAGTGCAGTGAAAAAGTGTCCTGTAGCTCAGGGTGGAGCTCTACTGAACCTCATCTGTAATCATGAAAAAAAGTCTGGTAGAAATTCAAGGAGGAAACAAACAGAAAAATGGAAAATTACATGGAAAGATTGACCTATTTAAAACCAGGGCCTCCACACTAGCTCACATAGCATTTTAGTCAATAATAAACATAAAGTTATATGAAAAACTGACCACTAGACACAGAGCACATAGTCATTTTTGTTACTCTTTTAAATAATAATTCTCCAATGAAGATAGAAATCATGTAAAATTTCATATGTAAATGTGAGAAAAGTGTCTTAATGTACAGTTATTTTGGAAGTAGAAAAAAACCTGCTTCAGGATTTTCTGACAGATCAGAGTGCTTAGAAACACATTTGGATTCTTGAGCCTATACTTGCATATTAAAGTCAATGGAATAAAACTGATTTTCTAAATTAAAGAGGTTTTAATACACATATACACTAGGACTAATCAGAAAAATTGACAAACCTCTCTCACATGTTGTATTCTTTCGTGTGCTGATACCTTCTTTTATAAATATGAAAAAGAGAAAAGGTCCTATTTTCCCACAGTAATGGAAATAACATTGGAAATTCAGTATGTTTACAAAAATTGAACAGCAGTGAGATATTGCTAAAAAAGGATTGATAAAATGCACATAATAAAATCTGATATGAGAACGTTACTCTTTGGAAAAATTCAGAATAGGTCTTTTTGCAATTGTTCACATATAATAGAAAGTTTTGATTATTTTTCCATGTGGAAAGAGATTTTGTTTTAACTCTACATATGTGCCTGTCAGTTCTTTCATTGACCCTAATAACTTAGTAGAGATTAATGCTGTTTTTACAGATGAACTGAAATTGTTTTTAATTCAAAAAGAATAAGGTGAGATAATCATACTGTATCACTGAGAAAGGCTAAAGCAACCTAAGTATTTTTCACATGGAATATATTTCCTCTTAGGATGATGATATTAGAAGTATTTGCTTTACAAAAATAGAATTCAGGCAGCAGAATCTCTCTTATTTACAACACTTTTAGTTTTTTGGAGTATAGCATCAGATACATATGGCTTGGTTTTATGATAAAATTATACATGCCAAACTTCATATATAATCATTAGATACAAAGAAACAAGTGTTTCTGTCCTACATTCAATGTGATCTGACAGAACCCGCTGACTTCTGAGAGAACTGGAATAGCCTGATTTAGATTAGCCTACTATTGATAAATACTTTGGTGCATAATACAAAATAGAAATATGTCTTAACAGAATGGGATACTTACCAAAATACTTAAAAACCTAGAGTCAAGAATGCTGGATGAGGATAGCTACTGTGCATTTCTCTCAGTTTTCAACTGTCTGATTATTATTTGGACATTCTGATATATGTAAAATAAATTTAGCCTTAGGTTATATTAGCCAGGCATTTTATATTTGCAAACTACAATATATAACTGAGTCTACTCTTCATTACCTTCAAATCCAAGAAAGTTAAAGAGCAGGATAAAACAAACT